>NW_024067679.1:1192500-1492500 GCF_009389715.1 Phoenix dactylifera | reverse complement strand
AGTTATCATGCACCATATCCTACTAGGGATTCCTCTAAACCTCCCTAGACTTATGTTGAACTATATTGCTCTATGTCATAGGTATTCTAGGTTTAGTATACCCTATGGCATGATTTTTACCCTACTCTTCAAACACTTCAAAGTTTCCATTCCAGAAAATGAGCCTGCAAAACCCTTGAGAAACACCGACTATTATAATGAGGGCACAATGCGAAGAATGGAGTTTCAAAAGGTAGATGGGTCTTGGGTCAAGGTACCAAAAAGAAAAGTTCAAACCCTAGAGCCTGAGATCCCACATCAGGAGTCTGACCACCACTCTCCTCCACCTAGCCACATGGACTTTCCTGATATACCCTCCAGCTCAGCTGGACGTTCCACATCCATGCCACCACCTCCTCCAGTCAGTGGGCCCTACTCCCTATCAGAAGACCAGATGCGCACTTTAGCATCTGTAATTTGCCAGCAGATGAGGGAGGAGATGAGATCGATGATCTCTACTGAGTTGGCCCCCATCAGAGCCTCACATGAAGGGATTCTACAAGAGATGAAGGAAATTAGAGCTCAGATAGAAGCTACAGCGCAAGAACTAGTTAGTGTGAATGCCACCCAAGCCTTCAGATCAATTGAGCTACAAGATAGCTTGAGGACCATCTCAAATAGCCTTCAAGAGTTGACAAGCCCTGGAGAAAATGTGGGCACCTTGGTTGCCCAACTTAGAGGAAGAATTGAAAGGGCAACCATAGAATTTGAAGCACTAGTGGCAGCCTTCCATCAGTCACAGGGAGATCAATTCAGAACACTGCTAGATTCCATCAATGCTTTCATAGATGCAGCTGCTAGGGCTTATGAGCAACGTCGCCGATGAGGGACATTTTATAGACATCTAGGGATCTTCTTTTTGTAAACCCTAGGCTATTTTGAAACACTTTTTGTATTAGAAATCAATACTTGTAATGATTTCTTCTTTTAACTTTGTACTGACCTCAAAGGTTTACAATGATACATGAATACAATTTCTTTTGAAACTTTGTGTACATTGCTAACTCTGTGTATGTGATTCTGTGATTGTGTATGTGATCTTGTGATGTGCCATAAAAATCTCATAGCATGCCTTAAGTGGTAAAATTTAATACAACTTATCAATGCATATGACACAGGTGGAGCACATCTTGTGATAACTATGATTAACAAAAAGAGGAGTCTGAAATGAATACCAAAACAAAGGGGGAGTGATATGAATGACTAAATTCATTAATAGAAATAACTTGGACAGGGGGAGCACAACTTGAATATCCTTGAGTGGTTCATGGAAATATGCTGAATTTTACTAGGAAGTATGCTTTAAGCACCTAAGGATAATTTGTCCCCTTCATTGTTGATGACAAAAAGGGGGAGTAGATATAATAGAACTTATAGAACTTATATATTGAGTAGACCCAATATGGATATTAGATACATTGGAATGCAAAATTTATGGGAAAATAAAGTAGATATATATATATATGGAGTAGAACTTAATTATGAAATGCAAAAAGGGGGAGTAGAACCAATATGGATATTGGATACATTGGAATGCAAAATACGAAATTCATACTCCAAAGTTGAATTAGAAAAGATAAAATTGAAGAATATTGGCTTTAAGATAATTGCCCTTCTGGAAAAGAAAGGGGGAGTCAAAAAGAACTTAGCTTTCAATTATCTTTAGCATCAATATTTCATTTTAACTTGATTCAAATTCAGTTGATATGCTAAAATTGCTCAAGGGCTATTAAGATTAATTTTATGTATAAGGATAGAACTGAAAATTGACTATTTTAAATTATGCACATTGTGTCTAGCTCTAATCAAAACATTAGACTTGTATATCTGAACAAATACCGTGTATATGTTTAAATTTCGAATTTTGCATATACTCAGTGTTTTGTCATCATCAAAAAGGGGGAGATTGTTGACCCCCTAATGGATTTTGATGAATACAACACACTAGAGTATAATTCCATTTGTCTTAACAATTTAATTGAGGATTTCATGTGTTTTATTAAAAATATTGTTAAGAAATGTCTAGGCATGTTCCCATAATTTTTAAGGATTTATTGAAGAATTTTTGAAATGAAAAAAACAGATCAGGGACAGCCAAGACGTCTCCGGGTTGTCTCAGAGACGTCTCTGGCACAAACAGGAAGAACTGGCACGTCGGGAGACGTCCCCGGCACCTGGCGAGGCGTCTCGCAGGGTCGGAGTCGACTCTCTCAATAGCAGAGTCGACTCTCTCAGTGGCGGCAGAAAGGCAGATTTCAAGTGATATACGCGAGCCGTCCCCACAGTACGCGGAGTCGTCCCTGCAAGTAAAAAGCAGACTTCCC
This sequence comes from Phoenix dactylifera, assembly GCF_009389715.1. Taxonomy (NCBI): domain Eukaryota; kingdom Viridiplantae; phylum Streptophyta; class Magnoliopsida; order Arecales; family Arecaceae; genus Phoenix; species Phoenix dactylifera. Next base: position 1,490,137 of record NW_024067679.1, on the reverse strand, counting down.
GAGTCATCCCCGAAGTAGCGGAGACGGCTCTCTCAGGGTTTTCCAGAGAATGTCTTTTTCGGTGACAAAGCAGCGGAGACGTCCCCTGAAAGAGCGGAGTCGACTCTCTCAGAGAATTCCAGAAGACATGTTTTTCGGAGATAAAGAAGCGGAGTCGTCCCCGAGGGAGCGGAGTCGTCCCTATGCAAAAAGCACAAACAAGCCGAGACGTCCCCGTAAAGTGCCGAGATGACCCTCTCAGAAAAACAGAAAAACAAGGATTCAAACCATTCATCAGCGGAGTCGTCCCCGTAAAGCGCCGAGACGACCCTCTCAGAAAAACAGAAAAACAAGGATTCAAACCATTCATCAGCGGAGTCGTCCCCGTAAAGCGCCGAGTCGACCCCAAACAACATCAAAAGTAAAATCTTGTAGCCGAGACGTCTCTCGTTGAAGCGGAGACGTCTCCGGAGCGCCTAGGACGCGACTGACAACTTTTGCAGGTTTGGTTTGAATTTCAAATCTCTTTTACTTTATCTCTAACGGCTATATTTGCTTTTTGGGCTATAAAAGGGACCTCTTAAGTGCTTCTCAACAACTTCTAACAAACCCAAAGCTAGATCATTCAAGAGAGAAGCAAGAGAGAGAGATTCAAGGGAGTTAGTGCATTTAAGTGAAGAAATCAAGTGTCTTCAAGCTTCCCAAGTGATTTCAAGCTCAACTACTTTCTTCCGCTCGGGATTCAAAGCTCACACTCAAGCCTACGCGATCCACATCGGAAGAATCATCATTTCCCACGCTTCCAACGGCAAAAGGATTCTTCCGGGTTTTAAAGTTTATCATTGTTATATTTGCTTATTTAGAGCTTTCCAATCTTTTGTAAAACTCTTTCAATATCGTGCTTGTTCCAGTCAAGGGACTTGGAACAAGGAAAAGGCGTCCCAAGCCTAGGTGAAATTGAGGGTTATAGGGTTTGTTGTTAGCCCGGTGTAAAACAACGAGTTGGGTAGTGCACTCGCAAAACTACCGGACTGTAATCTTGGATTATAGTGGAAATTCCCAAAGGTGCTTTGGGAAGTGGATGTAGGAGCAGTGGAAGCTCCGAACCACTATAAAACCGTGTGTTTTGTTAGGGAATCAACCCTACGATTGCGGAATATAAGGAATAGTAGGAGAAACAAGAACACGGCAAGAAACAAAAAAAAAAACGCACAAGACACTCAAGATTATGTGGTTCGGAGTCTCTTGCTCCTACGTCCACAGCCGCACAGATCAATATTTCACTATATGATCAAAGAAAGTTACAGAGATTCAAGAGAAGAGAACAAACTCTCTTTCTTACAGCAAACAATCTCTCTCAAGACGAGCAACGCGTCGTCTTCCTGATGCACACAAAGGATCTCCTTTTGGAAACTTCTCGTTGATGAGTTCTAGGGTTTCTCAAGGTTGCCACACACCTCTCGTGTCCCTCAAGAAGTCTATATATACCTCCCAAACTCTTACTTTGATTAGGGCTTAAAAAACCTTGGCTTGAACCCGGTTCATAACTCAGCCTCGCGTGAAAAACGTGCTCGAGTCGACTCCCGCAATTCTGCGAGTCGACTCGGCCACAGTCCACAGAAAATGCCTCTCTGTCTGCCTGTGGGAGTCGACTCCTGGAGTTCTCGAGTCGACTCCAACACTGGGGAGTCGACTCCTATGGATCTGGAGTCGACTCCAAAACTGTGCCAAGTCTGCCTGCGTGCCAGAGTCGACTCCAAGTCTGCTGGAGTCGACTCCGGACCTTGCTGAAGTTTTTTTTTCTTTGCTGATTCAACTCTGAATCTTCTCGAACTCTTTCCGGCTTGTCTTTCCTTGATCCTCCACCACCATAGTGCACATAGGGGTCTTGAAAAAGGGAATGGATCAGGCTCCACAACCCAACAACTCTCCCACTTGGAGACTGATACATCCAATTGTGCATCTATCTGAAAAATAAACAAACTTCTATATCTTGATCTGTATTCTCTGTGCGGCACCTCCATTCAACTAGCTTTGGAGGCCAATTGAGGCCATGCATAGCCTCAATTTCTCTGTAGTGACTGTCTTAGTCAACATATCAGCTGAATTCTTTGCTCCTTGAATCTTCTCAAGTAACAAACTGCCATCTTCTAGCAACTTCCTGATGAAGTGATACCTCAGTTGTATGTGCTTCGTTCTCGCATGAAACATTGGGTTCTTAGCTAAGTGAATAGCACTCTGACTGTCGCAGAATAGTACACTACAGTTCTGTTCTCTGCCCAGCTCTTTCAGAAGGTTCTGCAGCCAAATCATCTCCTTGCTGGCTTCTGTAATGGCAACATATTCTGCCTCTGTTGTCGAAAGAGCAACGATCTTTTGCAATTGTGAGAACCAGCTCACTGCTGTTCCGCCTATGGTATAAACATACCCTGTGGTGCTTCTTCTAGTGTCAGTATCACCTCCCAGGTCTGCATCCACAAAACCTTGTAGTGTTTGACTGCCTTTTCTATAACACAAGCCTACATTTCTGGTACCTTTCAAATATCTTAGGATCCACTTGACAGCCTCCCAATGTTGTCTACCCGGATTGGCCATGTATCTGCTCACAGCTCCCACTGCATGTGCAATGTCGGGTCTCGTGCATATCATAGCATACATCAAGCTGCCTACAGCTGAAGCATATGGTACCCTTGACATCTTCTTCAGCTCCTCATCATCCTTGGGTGATTGCTCTTTTGAAAGTTTGAAATGGCTCGCTAAAGGTGTCTTCACAGAATCTGCATCTGTCATATTGAATCTATTCAACACCTTATCAATGTACTTAGCTTGAGAAAGCTTCAGTGTTCCAGCCACCTTATCCCTTTCAATCCTCAGCCCAAGCATCTGTTTTGCTGCACCCATGTCTTTCATTGCAAACTTCCTTGATAGCTCTTTCTTCCATCTTTCAATCTCTTGTAGGTTCGGTCCGGCTATCAACATGTCGTCAACATACAAAAGTAAGATGATAAAACTGCCATCAAGTACCTTAAGATAACAGCAATGATCTTCTTGACATCTTACAAAACCATTGTTGATCATGAATCCATCGAACTTTTTGTACCACAACCTCGGGGCCTGTTTCAAACCATACAAACTTCTCTTCAGCTTGCATACAAGGTTCTCCTTGCCAGGGACTGCAAAGCCGACAGGTTACCGCATGTAGATGTCTTCATCAATCTCTCCATGGAGAAATGCAGTCGTAACATCCAACTGCTCCAAATATAGGTTTTCTGCTGCCACAATACTCAGAATCACTCTGATTGTTGAATATTTGACTACCGGAGAGAAAATCTCAGTGTAGTCGATACCTTCCTTCTGTTGGAAGCCTTTTACAACCAACCTTGCTTTGTACCTTTTGCTGCCATCATGTTCCTCTTTAACTTTGTAGACCCACTTGTTCTGTAAAGCCTTCTTGCCTTCTGGTAGTGAACTGAGTTCCCAAGTTTGATTTCTATCCAAGGACTTCATCTCGTCCTTCATGGCTAACTCCCACTTCACCGAATCTTCACTTTCCATGGCTTCTTCATAGCACTCGGGTTCACCTCCATCTGTCAATAGCAGATAATGTAAAGAGGATGAATATCTATCCGGTTGTCTCGAGATTCTTGTAGATCTTCTCAGCTGTGGTATACTTGGTTGAGGTTGTGCCACAACAGTTTCTGAATTTTCAGGATTTTTCTGAAATCTTTTGGCAACATCTTCTTCTGTAATCTCTTGCAGCTCAACTTGCTGTTTTTCCTTGCTTTGCTCCCCTGCACTCTCAAGATCTGAAGTATTCTTGTCCTTATAGAGAACTCGCTCATTGAATATCACATCCTTGCTTCTGATGACCTTCTGGTTCTGCACATCCCAAAACTTGTAACCAAAATCATCTGTACCATATCCAATGAAGAAACACTTTCTGGACTTTGCATCTAGCTTGTCCCTTTTCTCTGCATTAATGTGCACAAAGGAGACACACCCAAAGACCCTCAAGTGTGACAAATTTACTATTTTTCTTGTCCACTCTTCTTCAGGCAATTTGTAATCTAGGGGAACCGACGGGCCTCTGTTTATTAGATACGCTGCGGTGTTGACTGCCTCAGCCCAAAACATCTTGGGCAAACCAGCATGGATCCTCATACTATTGGCTCTCTCGTTCAGGGTTCTGTTCATTCGCTCAGCCACCCCATTTTGCTGCGGTGTGCTCGGTATTGTCTTCTCCATTCGGATTCCATTCACTGCGCAGAATTCCTTGAACTCACTGCTGTCATACTCACCGCCATTGTCAGACCTTAGTCGTTTTATCTTTGCACCAGATTCATTCTCCACCAGACTTTTCCACTTTTTGAAGGTGACAAATACCTCTGATTTGTGCTTCATGAAATAAATCCAAACCTTTCTGGTAGAGTCGTCAATGAACGTGACATAATAGTGTGAGCCTCCAAGAGATGCAACCGGTGAAGGCCCCCACACATCTGTGTGTACAAGCTCTAGCTTTTCTGTCTTCGGTGTTCTTCCACCCTTTGAGAAACTAACCTTTTTCTGCTTCCCAAATATGCAGTCTTCATAGAGACCTACATCAACAGTTTTCAGATCTGCTAGCTTGTTCTTCTTCACCATCATCTTCATACCTTTCTCACTCATATGTCCAAGTCTGCGATGCCAAAGACAACTATCTGCACCTGTTTCTGTTAATGCCACCGTATCCTTGGTGTCATTGGTCATGTAGAGAGTCCCCAACTTGTTCCCACGTGCTATCACCATAGCTCCTTTGGTGATTTTCCATGAACCACCTACGAAGGTAGTAACATACCCTTCGCTGTCAAGCTGCCCAACAGAAATCAAGTTTCTCTTCAAGCCTGGGACATGCCTCACATTCTTCAGTTTCCACACTGACTGATTCATCATCCTGATATGAACTTCACCTGTCCCCACAATATCTAAAGGCTCATCATCAGCGAGATAAACCTTTCCGAAGTCTCCTGCAGTGTAGTTTAGCATACACTCCTTCCGTGAGGTAGAATGAAACGAAGCTCCAGAGTCTAGTATCCACGATTCCATAGGGCTGTCCACGCTGAGAATCAAAGCATCGTTGGCTTCATCTGTGGTTGCATTCACGGACACCTCGTTCTGCCCCTTGCTTGGATTCTTCTTTCTAAGCCAACAATTCTTCCTCGTGTGGCCCATCTTGCCACAATGCCAGCAGCCATCGCCTTTTGATCTAGACTTGCTCCTCCTCTTAGACTTCGATCTGCCACGGTTTTCACTGCGTTGCACAGTTCTTCCTCTGCCTTCAGATGTGTTCAGAATCGAACCAGATTTCACACCAGACTCCCTCCTTCTGATATCTTCACTGAGTATCAGATTTCGGACCTCCTCAAACTTCAGTTTGTTTGAGCCGCAGGAACTGCTTACAGCTGTCACCGTTGCACCCCAACTTTCTGGCAAGGAGGATAGAAGAATTAGGGCACGAACTTCATCCTCAAAACTAATTTCCACCGAACTCAACTGGCTCGTAATCAGATTGAACTCATTGATGTGATCCGTAACTGAGGAACCTTCACTCATCTTCAGATTGAATAAACGGCGCATCAAGTACACCTTGTTGGAGGCCGAGGGTTTTTCATACATATTCGACAATGCTCTCAGCAAACCTGCTGTTGTCTTCTCTTCCAAAACGTTGAACGCAACGTTTCGAGCCAACGTCAAGCGAACAACTCCCAAAGCCTGACGATCTATTAAATCCCAGTCGGCCTGTGACATATCTGTCGGTTTTATACCTTCAAGAGGTAGATGAAGTTTCTTCTGATATAAATAATCTTCGATCTGCATCTTCCAGAAACCAAAGTCTTTGCCGTCAAATCTGTCAATCTTGACCTTGCCTTCTTCAGCCGCCATTGCTCCCACCTTTTTCTTTGAACTTGATGGCTCTGATACCAGTTGTTAGGGAATCAACCCTACGATTGCGGAATATAAGGAATAGTAGGAGAAACAAGAACACGGCAAGAAATAAAAAAAAAACGCACAAGACACTCAAGATTATGTGGTTCGGAGTCTCTTGCTCCTACGTCCACAGCCGCACAGATCAATATTTCACTATATGATCAAAGAAAGTTACAGAGATTCAAGAGAAGAGAACAAACTCTCTTTCTTACAGCAAACAATCTCTCTCAAGACGAGCAACGCGTCGTCTTCCTGATGCACACAAAGGATCTCCTTTTGGAAACTTCTCGTTGATGAGTTCTAGGGTTTCTCAAGGTTGCCACACACCTCTCGTGTCCCTCAAGAAGTCTATATATACCTCCCAAACTCTTACTTTGATTAGGGCTTAAAAAACCTTGGCTTGAACCCGGTTCATAACTCAGCCTCGCGTGAAAAACGTGCTCGAGTCGACTCCCGCAATTCTGCGAGTCGACTCGGCCACAGTCCACAGAAAACGCCTCTCTGTCTGCCTGTGGGAGTCGACTCCTGGAGTTCTCGAGTCGACTCCAACACTGGGGAGTCGACTCCTATGGATCTGGAGTCGACTCCAAAACTGTGCCAAGTCTGCCTGCGTGCCAGAGTCGACTCCAAGTCTGCTGGAGTCGACTCCGGACCTTGCTGAAGTTTTTTTTTCTTTGCTGATTCAACTCTGAATCTTCTCGAACTCTTTCCGGCTTGTCTTTCCTTGATCCTCCACCACCATAGTGCACATAGGGGTCTTGAAAAAGGGAATGGATCAGGCTCCACAACCCAACATGTTTGCGATTGGTTATTTTCATACCTCTATCTTTGCTTTAGTTCATTCATTTGTGCGTTTTACCTTTTAAATAGTCAAAAAGTTTTAAAACACCCAATTCACCCCCCTCTTGGGTGACCATCTCTGGGCAACAAGAGTTCCCGAGAATCGGATAGTCTCCACTAATCCTTTGCTTTGACACCAAATATCACAAAGCCCTCAGATCCCGAGGATTGTGTGATTCGAATAAATATGCATAAATCACAACTTCTTGTGATTTGAAGATTGAGATCATATCTCAACCGTAAAAGAGATCAGGTCTCTTACCTTTAGAAGGGGGTTCCTTCAAGGATGCTTCGCAGCCGCACAAATGTCCGGCCTCGATGACTCGTCCACGCGAAGCTCCGGAATGATCAACTTTCCGGGGAGTGCTAGCTCGCAGGGAGGCAGAAGGTTGGCTGAAATGGAGAAGGAAGAAGATGGACCTTCACAGCTCAAGAACTCCTTCTTGGGCTTTCACCTTCAGAGCTACTCTCTCCTCTCACTCTCTTTCTCTGGTGCTCTTGATCCTTTTTTTTTGTGTAGAGAAGAAGGAAGAGGGGTGGCCTATTTATAGGCCAAGAAGAAGGTGAGGTGTCCCTATGAGGTGTCCTGTGAGGTGTCCTGCCAGGACACATGTCACACATGCAAGAAAAAGATGTGTCCTGCTCCGCCACGTGTCACGCATGCAAAGGGGTGAGGTGGCCTGGAGGGCGATGTCATGCATGACCTCATGAGGCAGATGAGGTCATGGATGACATCAGGAGGAGTGTGAGGTGTCCAGGCCCGCCACATGTCACACATGCAAGCAAAAGAGGTGTCCTGCTCCGCCACATGTCACTCATGCAAAAGGATGACGTGGCCTGGAGGGCGATCGGGATGTGGGTCCCACATACAGTATGCGGATCCCACCTTAAGCAGGACGTGGGTCCCACATACAGTATGTGGGTCCCACATATGCAGGACGTGGGTCCCACATACAGTATGTGGGTCCCACATAGGCAGGACGTGGGTCCCACATACAGTATGTGGGTCCCACATGGGCAAGAAGTTCAAGTCCAATCTGACTCAAGCCAAATCTAATTTGGTTGGGGGCAAATTGAGTCTAATCAGTGATCCAATCACTAATTAACTTTTCCAAGCAACAATTGCTTAGGGCAATCAATCAATCACATTGACTATTTTACCTCTAGACGATTCTCAATCGTCAATCAGCTTTTTGATCTATCCAAAAACTTCTAAGCGTGTGACCTCACAGGTTCGAGCCTAAGCCGGTAGTACAAGAACACTTCCTGCACTAATCGAAGTAACCATCTAGCAATGGGACCCGACGACCGGATAGGCCGAATAGATGCAAAGCAACATTCTAGAACCTATGGACCATGGTTACCGCATAATTCATCCTCTTGACCAGAAAATGCCCAGGGTGGGTTCAGAGTCTGTCTACCCTGAAACGATCCATCCGGAAATATGTTTCAATTCAATAAGTCAAGTGATAGAGATTTGACTTTCCCTGGCCAGGGTACTACTTAATTGAAAACACAAGGCATTCACCCTTATTCCTAAGGGAGGTCAATCCCATCTTGATTTGCAACTGACTACCACAAGTACTTGACTGGACCCAGAAACCTTCCATCGCTGGATTAGAAATTCAGGTAGTCCGGCACCAAAGTACAGTGAGTTGCTTGCAAGCCACCGGTTGCAATCTTAGGTCTAAAGGATGCATATACCCATATCCACTCGGAACAACTCTTGACAAGAGAGAGTCCGTCAATTGGTCACGTTCAGTGAACGTACACTACCATTCACCTGTAAACCATACTAGTATCTCTATACTCTTTGGTTTGGAAGACAACCAACAAATATGATACACAATGACCTACGCCCGATAATACTATCGTCCTATTAATAGTATATCATACGATCATGAACTTTTAAGGACCTGTGTGACAAAATCATATTTCATTACACAAAGCAGTCCTAAGGACTTCATCACATCGGAGTTTGTGAAGATGTTCTGGTGATGAATAAATACCATGTTATTTATAATTGATTCAAATACATTTACAATCAACAATTGATTGGATTTAGGACATAATTCCCAACAACTCCCACTTGACCTAAAGCCAATCAGTACAGTATCGTTTACCCATCTTCAAGTAATGATGGTCAAACTCCTTTATACTGAGGGCCTTAGTGAAGGGGTCGGCTAAGTTATCCTTCCCGTCAATCTTTTGAAGATCAACGTCACCTCGTTCTACTATCTCACGAACAAGGTGATACCGGCGCAGAATGTGCTTGGTGCGTTGGTGTGCCTTTGGTTCTTTAGCTTGAGCGATGGCCCCGGTGCTATCACAGTATAGTGGGACTGGTCCATCAGCGAAGGGTGCAACTCCGAGCTCAGCAATGAACTTTCGTAACTAGACAGCTTCTTTGGCGGCATCAGATGCAGCAATGTATTCAGCCTCGCATACAGAGTCTGCCACGATATGCTGCTTGGAACTTTTCCAGCACACGGCCCCACCTAACAGGGTAAACACATAACCAGACACAGACTTGCTATCATCTCGGTCTGATTGAAAACTTGAATCGGTATAACCGACAAGTCTCAACTCAGTATCTCCATAAACAAGCCACTTATCCTTAGTATTTCTCAAATACTTGAGGATAGTCTTTACAACTTTCCAGTGGCTCTCTCCTGGGTCAGATTGGTACCTACTCACTACTCCTAGTGAATACGCCACATCTGGTCTAGTACATGTCATAGCATACATAATAGATCCCACAGCAGAGGCATATGGAATTCTACTCATACGCTCTCTTTCTTGGAGAGTTGTCCGGCAATCTCCTTTAGAAAGAGTGATTCCATGACCTATCGGAAGATAGCCTTTCTTGGAATTTTCCATGCTGAATCGTTTCAGCACAGTATTTATGTACGTGGACTGGGATAACCCAAGCAACCTTTTAGACGTATCCCTATAGATCTTCATCCCTAGGATGTAGGATGCATCTCCCAGATCTTTCATGGAGAACTGTGATGACAGCCAGATCTTTATTCCCTGTAGTGCAGGAATGTCATTCCCTATTAAAAGAATATCATCCACATACAGTACAAGAAACATCACTACTGAACTATTACCCACTTATATATGCAAGGTTCCTCTCCGTTCCTAACGAAGCCATACGTCTTGATCACCGTATCAAAGCGTATGTTCCAATTTCGAGAAGCCTGCTTCAGTCCGTATAAGGACTTCTGAAGCTTGCATACCTTAAATTTATCTGCAGAAATAAAATCTTCAGGCTGTATCATATACACCTGCTCCTCTAAATCTCCATTCAGAAAAGCGGTTTTAACATCCATCTGCCAAATCTCTAAGTCCAGATGTGCAGCTATCGCAAGCATGATCTGAATGGATTTCAGCATTGCCACAGGAGAAAACGTCTCGTCATAGTCTATGCCATAACGTTGGCGAAATCCCTTGGCAACCAGACGGGCTTTGTAGGTTTCCACATTTCCGTCTGCGCCTCTCTTCCTCTTGAAAATCCATTTACACCCAATGGGTTTGATTCCTTCAGGTGGGTCAACCAATGTCCATACATCATTGACCTCAATGGACTCCAATTCGGATTTCATGGCATTAAACCATTTCTCAGAATCAGACCTTTGCATAGCATCCATGTATGTGACGGGATCCTCTATGTTCTCATCGAGACCAACCGGCTCGCCGTCCTGGACCAGAAAACCATAGTATCTGTCCGGCTGATGCGGTACTCTACCGGATCGCCTCACGGATGTCTCTATAATGGGTTCTGGATCTGATCTAATCAAATCCGATTCTTTAGTCTGTACTGGTTCTTCTATACGTTGAACTTCCTTAAGTGCAACATCAGAGCTGTTCGCTCCTTCACCAAGGAACTCCTTCTCAAGGAAAACAGCCCTATTACAGACAAACAACTTTTGCGTATCAGTATTATAGAAGTAATACCCTAAGGTTTCTTTTGGATATCCGACGAAGAAACAATTATCAGATTTGGATTCCAGCTTATCTGCTTTCAAACGTTTGACATAGGCCTTACACCCCCAAACTCTTAGGTGAGTGATCACTAGCTTACGCCTAGTCCACATCTCATGTGGTGTTTTAATTACAGATTTACTAGGAACCTTATTTAAGATATAGCAGACAGATTCTAGAGCATATCCCCAAAAGGATAAAGGCAGGCTAGCGAAACCCATCATGGACCGGACCATGTCTAACAGAGTCCTGTTCCTCCTTTCAGATACACCGTTATGTTGAGGTGTTCCAGGAGCGGTCCACTGAGACAGAATCCCATTCTCTTCCAGATAAGTCAAGAAATCACTGGAGAGATACCCACCTCGATCAGATTGAAGAATTTTAATATACTTTCCAGTTTGTTTCTCTACTTCATTACGGTATAATTTGAACATTTCAAAAAACTCGGACTTATGCCTCATAAGAAACACATGTCTGTACCTAGACAGGTCGTCTATAAACGTAATGAAATAGCTGTACCCTCCTCTGGCACTTGTACTCATAGGTCCACATACATCCGTATGTACGAGTCCTAGAATATCTATGGCTCTCTCACCTTTTCCAATAAAGGGTGATTTGGTCATTTTACCAAGAAGACAAGACTCACAAGTTGGAAATGATTCAAGATCATTAATATTTAGAATACCCAACTTGGCCAACTTGTTGATCCTGTTCTTGTTAATATGTCCTAGCCGGCAATGCCATAGGTAGGTATCAGAGACATTATCTATCCTGGGTCGCTTACTTGATGTATACATTACACTAACAGGATGTGATATTGTGTAAATGCCATTTATTAATTGTCCATCAACCATAATAACACCATTCACAATGATATTACAAGAACGATTCTTTATTGATATTTCATAACCGTTTTGGGCTAAAAGCCCTACAGAAATGACGTTCATTAAGAACGCGGACAAAAGTGACAGTCACTTAAGGCGATTACATGAGAATTGAAAACTAACTTAAGATCTCCCAATGCTAGAACTGGAACAGTCCTTCCATCTCCAACATTCAGGAACCTCTCATTATCCTCAAATCTCTTATTGACATGCAGTCCCTGTAATGAATTGCAAATATTATAAGGACTTCCGGTATCCAATACCCAAATCAATTTATCACATATGGAGAAATTATAAGGAGTTATCATATAAGTACCTTGCCCAGCAACTGTTTGCTCATTTCTCCTAGGCCTGTTTGGATCAAGGGTGGCTACATACAGAGGACAGTTCCTTTTCCAGTGTCCCAGTTTCTGACAGTGGTAGCACACCGCCTTTCTAGGGTCAGCCCGCTTTCTTATCATCTGACAAGATGTCCCGACACTTAGCACCTTTCTCTTCCTTTTATTTTTATTTTTAATTTTATTTTTGTTTTTCCCTTTCCCAAAGGGACGGCGTCCTGCCCCACCACCAACCACATTAACCGGCCCTTTCCTGAGCTGGTTATCCTTCTCAAAGTTCTGCAACAACCCCAAAAGACCATGGAAGTTGAGTACAGGCTTTGTCATTCTATAATGAGTGAGGAATGGTCGGTAGGAATCAGGCAAGGAATTCAAAATCGCGTCCTTTCCCAATTGTTCATGCAGGGAAAAGCCGAGTTTGCTCAGGCGCTCTATCAACTCGATCATGTACAGTACATGGTCTGTAACAGAGGCCCCTTCCCTGAGTTTGGCGTTGAAGATACAGCAACTGGTACTATACCTTTTATCGTCATCAGGGACGCCAAACGATTCATTCAACACTTGAATGATCTCGTTCGGCTGAGCACTCTCAAATCTCCGCGAGAATTCGTCGCTCATTGCCGCTAGCATAATGCACCGGACAGTGATCCGATCAGTCGTCCTGTAACAACCCGGGATCTCACCCAAAATGGCTAGCCGGAAGGTATTGTTTGGGTTCCTTGATCCTGTATAAGTACCCAAGATCTACCCAGCGAATAACCGATGTGGGACTAAACACACGCCCGCACGGGTCCTCACATACTCCCCCTGTTCAAGCCCTGACGTCCTCGTCAGGCTGAGGGTTCAAATCCATTCAAATCTAATCACAAACACCACGATCGGTCCGTGGTCAACCCCAATGGATCCGTGCTGCAGTGTCCCCTAGTCCACATAAGTTATGGGCCGGGTCCGCTCTGATACCAATAAATCTGTCACGCCCCGAACCCGGGGGCCCGGGGCGCGAGCAGACGCCGCGCACCTGCAGGGCGGACCCCGCAGGCACGCAAGACAGATAAATCTAATCAACCATCAATAACTAATTAAAGATAACTTCCAGTTTTCATATCAAATGTCCATATATATATAAGTCAAAAGAGAAAGTCAATATCCACTAGCTAATTACATCATGATCACTCTATCCCGTAATCCCCATAATCATATATCATCACCTGCAAAAATGTAAATGGTAGGAGTGAGCTAACAGCTCAGTAGGCAACATCATGCAATAAAGTCATCATATAACATGTCATGATGCATATAAAAAGTAGCTAAAACTCATGAATCCAAAATCCACACGACAATCCGTAAACCCGATCCGAGACTCAAAATAACTCAACCGCATGACTACGGCCACATCACCCAGTGGCATGGTTACACCGAAGTGCCAATACAACTCTCCGAAGAGCCGCTCCACTGAGCCAACGCACCACTGTGCCGCACCCCCTGGTGCCAAACTCACGCTCCACCGAGCCGCTCCGAAGAGCAAAACGCACCCCTGTGCCGCCACTATTCTATCACCGGTGGTCGCGGTGTCGGAACTAGTTCCTCAGTACAAGTCGACAAGGCCAACGTATCATCCCATTGGCGGGGCCTAGACTATAGTCACGCGGATTTTAAAATTCAATAAATCAACTTTCCAAATTAAAGTCATAATCATACTCCCATCAGTAAAGCATATAACAATTTATGAAATTTAAATATTTAATTTTAAATCTAACACATAATGCCAATAATAAAACATAACATCAACATATGCAAGATACATGTTAAAATTCTACTTTAAAGCAATAGGTCACCTACCTGGGCTCGCTTAAAAATCCCTGCCACAGATATCACGAACCCCTGATTAAACATAAATATTAATTATTTAATTAATTAAGAAACATAATTTAAACTAATTTCAACCCCTTAAACTCCTAAGCTCATAAATCCAAGAATGGGCCCCCAAAATCAAACATATACCCTAAAATCAGAATCCTTTAAACCCAAGTCAATTGTGACCTAAAACAGATTAGGCCCAATTGAACCAAACCGGATAACAGGTTCAGATCAGATTTCGAGCCCAACCCAAACAAGTCCACAGATCCAATTAGGCCCAACTCAGCCCAACCCAGATTCCCCAATCCAAATTCTTGACTCAGATTCAGACCCTAATCAGAACCCATTCACGGAATAGGTGGAACCGGTTCACAGTTTAGACCCGGTTCAAAGTCTGGTTCACCATTAAGGCACACATTTCAAAGCAAGGAAAAACACCCAGGCCGAATGAAGAAGAAGAAGAAGAAAGAGAAGAAGAAGAAGGAAGAGAAGAAGAAGGAAGAGAAGAAGAAGAAGAAGAAGAAGAAGAAGAAAGGAAAAGGAAGAAGGGGGGGTGGCTGGTGGTTCCGGTCGGCCCTCGGTGGTCGACCGTGGCCCTCGGCGGCGGCGCTCGGCCAGCCGCCGTCGGTCTCCCCACGGTCACAAGCGACGGAAGGGAAGAAGAAGAGAAGAAGGAGAGAGAGAGAGGAAGAAAAGGGAGGAAAGAGAGGGAGACCGGGGCTGGAAGTCCGGCCCCCGTTCACCCACCTCCGGCCGAACCCATTTCGGCCGGATTGACCCCGGCCGGCCACCGTCGGCTGGCCGAATCTCACAAGGACTCCTCCGAAACAGGGAAAGTGAAGCCGATTCACATACCCTCATTCCTTTCCCTTTAAATCCATAAAAAGGCCGTAAATAGATTGTCTTTTTCACCTCCGATCGTCGACGAATGGATCCCCGGTGGCGATGGCGGCTCCAGCGGCGACGGTGGCTCCGGCGGAAGAGGGAAAAGCTTAAATTTTTAGAGGGGTGGGGAGGGATGGGGCTCCTCTGAGGGTTTCCCAACACTTTTCACAAAGAGAGAGAGAAGAAGAGAGGGGGTTTGCGGGAGATTCGCGGGCCGTTCGGCCGGCATGGTCGTCGTGGGGACGACCACGATGAACCAACTGAAGTCGGCACTCCTTGCCGACTTCAGTTCGGATCTTCACACGTCCATTTCTGGTAAGCGTCACGGACTGCTACCCGTGCATTAGCAGGAGGCAATTCAGGTGCCGGATCAGTAATTATATACATGGTCCTCTCGTGTTCTAGGACGATCTTAAGCTTTCTAAGCCAGATTGAAAAGTTGGGACCGGTCAACTTATCATTATCTAACAATGACCTAAGTGACAATTGAGTGGCCATTTCTGCAAAGAATGACAACAAAGCCTAATCAGTAAATGAATCAATATAATCAAGAAATTTGGATTTTAGTCCAAAGATCCTCCCACCATTTTGTACGAATCAATAGTCTCTACTTTAATCCGAAGAATTACTCCTAATTCTTTAGTGGGTACCGGAATCCACATAGACTACAGATGGGCCCGAGTGTGTCTCGGCTAACCCATCTGTTTCTAAGGGTAGGTTCATAACCAATTGCTTCACCAAACAACTCCCAGTATTATCCTTTTGCCACAGGCCACTTCAGCAGGTGTGTGTCACCTCCACTGAAAAACCTGGTCAGGTCCAACCATCAACTTGCTGCAATAAGTTTATCACATTAATAGATGACCAAGCCCGAGTGTGTCTCGGCTCACCTGACCACCTATTCAATGGATGCAACCGATTCAACATTAATTGAGTGACAATTCCAATAGCCGATGAGCACCAGGCGTGTATCGCCTCCAATGATCATAAACATATTGGACTCATTATCATTTCAACGCAATGGGAGGCTATGGCACGGTCATCTTCCATTAACCGCACCATTTTTAAGAACCTGATAATTTAGAGGATTTGTATGAAACACGAAAAGCTGACTAACCTTGATCCTCCCACTGACTTCTTCAAATCAGAGGTTAATAAGAACAGGTTTGAGTCAGTGCACCTAAATCGGTCCGACCGATTTCCTTACAGGCATGGGTCAATTAGAGTCAATCAGAGATCTGATCAAAAGAGATTCACCAAGATGGCCAGGTAAGTGAGATCAGCGGAAGGGTATGCCATTAACTTGACTGGACCGAAACCCAGCAAGTAGCTCCCAATTAAAAACCTACTGATAACAGTTGCCTTAGACACCAACTGGTTCATCAATTTCAATTCAATCAATATCAAAACTCAGTGCTCAACCGCGGAGCCCAAATCAACATCCATTTGGTCTTATCAAGAGACATGGACTTGATCAACTACAACTATTGCAAAGATCAAGAGTTACCTTGATCAAATCCAAAGTAAACATTTTAAATTAGATTTGACCAGTTATTGTTCCATATTTTGATTTTGACCATTGGGTCTAACCCAACCAGATTTGATTAGATAACCCATTATCCCCATGATTTATGCAATGTCTTAAATGTTTAAATCACATTTAAAATCTAAGATCTACATCAATACTTAATTCACAATTAAGTGTATTGCATTATTGATGTCTTATCTTGGTTTTGCATGCATTACAACTTTGAATCATTAAAACCCCTTTTAATGTTCAAGTTAAATGGTTTCCACATGCATACAAACATGTCTATTCATCATATGAATAACATCATAAAATAATATAATCAGTTTACATCATATGTAAAAGATCACATTTTGCATAGATATTTGATATCACAAAGAACCTGGACGAGCTCTGATACCACTGATAGTATGCGTGCAGAGGGCTAAGCATGAATTTCAGAAAATTTTTATGCGGAAAGAACGGGTTAAATATTTTAACCCATAACATGCTTGATATTTTAGATATTTTAACTCTGGTACCAGTCGAAGACAATCTTCAACTGCACATCACATGTGGCACGGGCTCAGTCCCAATACATAGGGTGACACCCGCACGTGCCTATCAAAGCACTCATCATATGAGCCCCCGGGTGGAGAGCCACGCTTCGTCACACGATCACGCGTGAGAGTTCCCGAGAATCGGATAGTCTCCACTAATCCTTTGCTTTGACACCAAATATCACAAAGCCCTCAGATCCCGAGGATTGTGTGATTCGAATAAATATGCATAAATCACAACTTCTTGTGATTTGAAGATTGAGATCATATCTCAACCGTAAAAGAGATCAGGTCTCTTACCTTTAGAAGGGGGTTCCTTCAAGGATGCTTCGCAGCCGCACAAGCGTCCGGCCTCGATGACTCGTGCACGCGAAGCTCCGGAATGATCAACTTTCCGGGGAGTGCTAGCTCGCAGGGAGGCAGAAGGTTGGCTGAAATGGAGAAGGAAGAAGATGGACCTTCACAGCTCAAGAACTCCTTCTTGGGCTTTCACCTTCAGAGCTACTCTCTCCTCTCACTCTCTTTCTCTGGTGCTCTTGATCCTTTTTTTTGTGTAGAGAAGAAGGAAGAGGGGTGGCCTATTTATAGGCCAAGAAGAAGGTGAGGTGTCCCTATGAGGTGTCCTGTGAGGTGTCCTGCCAGGACACATGTCACACATGCAAGAAAAAGATGTGTCCTGCTCCGCCACGTGTCACGCATGCAAAGGGGTGAGGTGGCTTGGAGGGCGATGTCATGCATGACCTCATGAGGCAGATGAGGTCAAGGATGACATCAGGAGGAGTGTGAGGTGTCCAGGCCCGCCACATGTCACACATGCAAGCAAAAGAGGTGTCCTGCTCCGCCACATGTCACTCATGCAAAAGGATGACGTGGCCTGGAGGGCGATCGAGATGTGGGTCCCACATATAGTATGCGGGTCCCACCTTAAGCAGGACGTGGGTCCCACATACAGTATGTGGGTCCCACATATGCAGGACGTGGGTCCCACATACAGTATGTGGGTCCCACATAGGCAGGAGGTGGGTCCCACATACAGTATGTGGGTCCCACATGGGCAAGAAGTTCAAGTCCAATCTGACTCAAGCCAAATCTAATTTGGTTGGGGGCAAATTGAGTCTAATCAGTGATCCAATCACTAATTAACTTTTCCAAGCAACAATTGCTTAGGGCAATCAATCAATCACATTGACTATTTTATCTCTAGACGATTCTCAATTGTCAATCAGCTTTTTGATCTATCCAGAAACTTCTAAGCGTGTGACCTCACAGGTTCGAGCCTAAGCCGGTAGTACAAGAACACTTCCTGCACTAATCGAAGTAACCATCTAGCAATGGGACCCGACGACCGGATAGGCCGAATAGATGCAAAGCAACATTCTAGAACCTATGGACCATGGTTACCGCATAATTCATCCTCTTGACCAGAAAATGTCCAGGGTGGGTTCAGAGTCTGTCTACCCTGAAACGATCCATCCGGAAATATGTTTCAATTCAATAAGTCAAGTGATAGAGATTTGACTTTTCCTGGCCAGGGTACTACTTAATTGAAAACACAAGGCATTCATCCTTATTCCTAAGGGAGGTCAATCCCATCTTGATTTGCAACTGACTACCACAAGTACTTGACTGGACCCAGAAACCTTCCATCGCTGGATTAGAAATCCAGGTAATCCGGCACCAAAGTACAGTGAGTTGCTTGCAAGCCACCGGTTGCAATCTTAGGTCTAAAGGATACATATACCCATATCCACTCGGAACAACTCTTGACAAGAGAGAGTCCGTCAATTAGTCACGTTCAGTGAACGTACACTACCATTCACCTGTATACCATACTAGTATCTCTATACTCTTTGGTTTGGAAGACAACCAACAAATATGATACACAATGACCTACGCCCGATAATACTATCGTCCTATTAATAGTATATCATACGATCATGAACTTTTAAGGACCTGTGTGACAAAATCATATTTCATTACACAAAGCAGTCCTAAGGACTTCATCACATCGGAGTTTGTGAAGATGTTCTGGTGATGAATAAATACCATGTTATTTATAATTGATTTTAAATACATTTACAATCAACAATTGATTAGATTTAGGACATAATTCCCAACAAAGACGCGCCTGAGTCTATTATCCAAGACTCATCACTGGTAGACAAAGATAGGACTAGGGCATCAGAATCACTGCCTTCAGCAAGATTGGCCGAATCTCCGCTGATTCCTTCAGTGTGTTCACCTTGCATCCCTTTAGGAGCTTTGCAATCCCTCCTAAAGTGCCCTTTCTTCCCATAGTTCTAGCACGCTGCCTCCTTGTTCTGAAGTGGTCTAGATCTGCCTTTTCTCGACTTCGAGCTGCTTCGATGTCGATCGTCCTTCTTTTGCGATCTACCGCGCTCATATGTGTTCAATGCACTCCCTGAAGACTCTGCAGCACCTGTGGACTTTCTTCTTGCTTTTTCACTTAGAAGTACTCCGATTACGTCATCGAACTTCAACTTATCCGTCAGCGACGAGTTGCTCACTGCCATCACCAGGCCTTTCCAGCTATTCGGTAATCCAGACAGAATCAGCAACGCCCGAATCTCATCATCAAAACTAATTTATACTGATTCCAACTGAGCCGTGAGTCTGTTGAAGTCGTTGCGATACTCTGCCACGCTACCATCGTTCTTCATGCGCAGATTGAACAGCCTCTTCATGAGAAAGACTTTGTTTGATGCCGATGGTTTCTCGTACATCTTCGACAATGTTGCCATCAAATCCATCGTCGACTTTTCGTTCTTTATGTTGAACGCAACATGTGGAGAGAGAGTTAACCTGATTGTGCCAAGCGGCTTCCGATCGAGGACTTCCCAATCTGCGTCGGACATCCTTTCTGGTTTCTGTGCCTTTCCTCCGAGAGATAAATAGAGATTCTCCTAGTAAAGATAATCCTCTATTTGCATCTTCCAGAACTCGAAGTTCGCACCATTGAACTTCTCGATTTGCATCTTGCCTTCGCTCGCCATGTGTAACGAACCTTGCGCTCTGATGCCAATTGTTGGGAGAAAGATGGGAATATGCCCAAAATCAAGGAGAGCCCGTAATCTCCAGCAAGTTCGATAACCTGTTGGGGAGAACAATCCTAACGCGGAACCATAGGATCTTACACCTTGCACAAGACGAAAAACAATACGAAACAAATCGCTATAGAAGACAATTAACATGACACACCAGAATTTACTGAGGTTTGGCAAAACTTGCCTACTTCCTCAAGCCCGCTCGATTCTATTGCAGTAAAACAATTACAACGGAGAACACAATCCCGAGTCAATCACAAACTGATTGCTCAAACAAAGGAGAAACAACCTTCTTCCTTTTTTGATGGGGACATCAGCTAGGCCACCATTTTATCTGCATATTTATTTTATTATTTTTATTTCTGGGTTTATTTGCATTTTAGGGTTTATTTGTGGTTTATTTGTGTTATTTGTGGGCTTATTAGGATTTATTTCTGTGTAAGGGGATTTATGCAAACTGTGTATTTGGCCCTATATATAGGGACCTATTTTCATGATTAGGATTTAATGAAGGTTTAACAATTTCTTCCCCCACGTCTTCCCCTCCTCTCTTCCTCCTTCTCTTCTCCTTCTCACTTCCTCTTTCATCTCACCAAAAGTACATCATCACCACTGCATTCATCCTTTCCGGATCTGGTTCGGCATCAACTTGGTATCAGAGCTTTGGCGGGTTTTGCCCCTGCTGCCAAAGCCCCGATCTAGATCATCAGGGCCTTAGTTTTCGTGGGCTGCCATCAGGTGAAGAATGTGTTGGCACTTCCATCTTCCGGCTACTTCTTCCAAACCGAGAGCCAAAAAAAAAAAAAAAGATCCCTCGCTCTCTCGGTTTTCACAGGAAGGGACAGAGGGGAACAACCCCTCGGTTTCAAAACAAAAAAAAAACAGAAGAGGGAAAAGAAGAAATCGCTCGGTTTCCCCCCCATCGTCATCGCGTCCACTACCTCCACCACCGACAGCAACTGCCACCGGTGTATGGCCGAGCCTTGCCGGATCTCCGAATTTCGGTTGGCGCACGAGCTCTACGCGGTACCTCGACCACGGACGCCAGAGCGTGTCGACGGGCCACGAGTGATTCCCATTACCTGAAAAAAGAAGGGTGCCGCCGCCCTTCTAGCGGCCTTGTCCCTCGAACCCGCAGTCGCCGTTGCGTCTGCCGTGCCGCCCGCAGTCGCCGCTGCGGCCTCCTTACCGCCTGCAGCCGCCGCCGCGTCCTCCGCCCCGCATCCAGCCGCCGCCGACCGCAGCTCCGCGGCCATTTGCTGCACCGCCGGCCCCCTCGATCGATCCGCACCGGCCGCCGAGTAGCTCGGGTCGCCCTCCCATTTCGATCGGGAGGTTCGGGAGGTTGAAGACGAGTGGTAACGGGTAAGTTCTAAACCCGTTACCCCTAATACCCGTTAGCCCGGATCCAAAGTCCAACAGTTAAAAAAAAAAATTTTGCACGTGATCTGCACGTGCTGGGCTTCACAGTTATCGAAGCGGGTTTCAATCGAAATTCGAACCCGATAACCCAAACCCGTAAAGGATAAAAAAGAAACCGTAGGATCACGTGACCTGCACGTGTCCCGAAAAAAAAAACTTACCTCCATTTCTGCCGAAGGGAAACCCTAGGGTTTCGCCGCTGTCGCTGCCTCCGCCGCCTCCGCCGTGCCATCGAGCATCCACCGAGCTCCGCTCGTCGCTGTTGCCACCGCCGCCGCATCTGTAGCGCCATCACCGCCTCCGCCTTCGTCCGCCGCTCCGCCGCGCCATCATCTGCCGCTCCGCCTTCTTCTTCCCCGAGCACACCGCCCTCCGCACCACCCATCATGCCGCCCCCTTCCGCCGCACCACCGCTGAGCTGCACTGCGCCAATAAAGCTCGCCGCTCTGCCTTCCCCTTCCCCGAGCACACCACCCCTCTGCACTGCCCGTCGTGCCACCCATTCCGCCGCCTCGCCGCTTCTCGCCGCTTCCGTCTCCGCCCCAACCCGCGCCTCCACCTCTGCCTAGCTCCCTTTGTCCCTCTCCTTCCCCACTTCCGCCACCTCCGCCTCTACCACACGCTCGACCCGCCCTTCCTCTGCTCGCACAACACAAAACCACCTCCACATTGAACCCTCTTCACCCACCTCAGGTTCATTTCCCCCTCCCCCCTCCCCCCCCCCTCTTCCTTCACGGGCCGATTCATCAGGCCCAAACCACCTACACACCCTCAGGGCCCAACTTCACTCCGGCCCGCCCACCCTGTTAACTTTGCTGCGGGCCCCTGACCCGCAAGCCTTTTGGGCCCAATTTCCTCTCTTCCGCAAGCCCAATCAAGTTGCTAGATCAGATCCAATTGGAGCCGTTTCGAGAGTCCATCGGCTGCAACCACGCCCCGACCATTGCCCCAGCCCATGAGTACACGATTCTGATTGACTGCATCCGCCACAGGTAACAGGTTCTTCTTTCTTTTGGGCTTGTTTATCTGATTATGTTCTAGTTCTCGTGTATGACAGTCCTATTTTGAAACTTATTTTCTTATCAAACTGCAAAACCTAGAACATTTACCACCACACCCATGCTACCCACCATTTAAATCTAAATATTAAATTAGCACACCTTAGCGACAGGACAGTTCTCAACATCCATAGATCAGATTACTTTCGGACTTTGAACGACCGTAACACGTGTTTGCAACCTAATTTCTTATAGTGACTAATTTTCTACCTTAATTCTAAAATAACCAAAGTACAAATTAGTAATATTTAATTTTAAGTTATTTTGTGAAAATTTGCTGATTTCCAAATTCATAGTAGATCGCATTAGTAGGTTGTCCTGCATTGCATTTCGTAAGTTAGGGTTCATTAGTAGCATTGCATATCATATCACCAACTAGAGTAGTCCCTACATGCCAACCCGTAGTGGTAGAGAGTACCTCCTCACTTACTCTCAGACCCCTTTACCCACCATGGACCCCAGAGTTCTACAAGATATTTTGGAATAATTAGCTGCATTACGAGCTGATCAAGATGAATTCAAAAGAGAGATCCGTGCTCTAGTGCAACACCCTAGGACTCCTGAACCGTCAACCCCAATCGCAGCTTATCCCGAGCTTGGTTTGACCACACCACCTGTAGCTTTTCTGCATCCCCCTCGGAACCAACTTCCTCTTGATCACCAGCGCGATCTTGACGAGCGACTACTTCATACCGTACGAGTAGATGCTCCCACATTTGCTGGTCAATTAGAGCCGAGTGTGTACCTTGATTGGAGAGCAGCCATGGATAACTATTTTGAGTGGTACGAAATGATTGATGATAGAAAAGTACGGTTCGCTAAAATGAAGCTTATTGGGCAAGCTTACTGGTACTGGCATACGTTGAACATATGCATGAGACCCAGAGACTTCCTCGCATCACCACCTAGAAGGATATGAAAGAAAAACTGAATAAGAAGTATCTACCATTCTCTTACCGACAACGCCTTATGGATAGGTGGCAGAAACTAACTCAAGGGACCTCAACCGTTGTCGATTACATTGCACGATTTGAGGAGTTTCATATGAGGTGCGGTGTAATCGAAGAAGAAACTGTTACCCTTTCTAGGTTTCGGGCAGGACTCCGCGAGGATATCCAAAAAGAATTAATCCCCCGAGAGATTACCATCCTTGGCCAAGCATATCAGTTGGCTCAAGATGTGGATAGTTTCTTACGAATCCCTGTAGTGAGGTGTACCGACTCTCGGTCCATACCCCCAGGAGGCCAACCTAATCAAAGCTATTTCCTGCAATCCAGACCATTTTCCAACCATCCTAATCAGCCCGGCTCTAGCCAAGCACCGACTAGGCCGTCCCCGATGCCTGCTCAAAGTTCGTCAACTGATAAAGAAAAAGGCATACTAGGTTCCAACCCGTCATCAAGAAGTCAAACCAGTGTTTCAGGTGCCAAAAGTTTGGTCATATCGCATCCCAATGTAATGCCAAGACCTATCTAATGACTGAACTGGAAGCAGGAACCCAGGAGACTGAATGTGTCGAAGAAGTTTATGAACCAAACATCGAGTATTTCGTAGAAGACTTTGGAGACGAACAGACCGGATTAGAGTTTGTTCAGACTGAATACCAAAATGAGCCCACTGATCGGAATGACCAAAACCCTAGGCTCCATGTGGTTAGGTGTACTCTAGCCCAAACCAACACCGAACAAGATTGGCGTAGAACCTTCCTATTTTACACGCTTATTAAGATCAATGGTAAAACATGCAAGATCCTATTTGATAGCGGGAGTTGCATCAACGCCATTGCGTCTGGAGTTGTTTTCCGCCTCGGTCTGAAATCTACCCCTCATCCCAACCCATATAAAGTTTTCTGGGTAGATAAAACGTCCATCTCGGTGTCGGAAAGATGCCTTGTGCCGATTCAATTCCTATCTTATAAAGATGAGATCTGGTGCGACTGTCTTCCAATGGACGTAGGTCAAATCATTCTAGGAAGACCTTGGTTATATGATAGGGACGTTACCCTTCATGGTCGGTCGAATTCGTGTAGCTTTATGTTTCAGGGTCGGAAAATTATACTGAATTCATTGCCCCCTAGAGATCCCGCTCCTGAAAAGAAGGGTGCTACACCATGGAAAGATGAGTCACTTCACATCATTACTTTGAAAGAGGTAATGAAAGATATCGAAAGCCACTCACCTGTGTTCGCCCTTGTGGCTAGAGTTATCAATGTGGAGTCAAATTCCGAGCATCCGGCCGCTGTAGTTCTCCTGTTGGAGGAGTTTCACTCTGTTTTCTCTAAGGATCTTCCAGATACACTCCCTCCGATGCGTGATATCCAGCACGTAATTGATCTCATTCCTGGAGCATCTTTGCCAAATCTTCCCCATCATAGGCTAAACCCAAACGAGCACACTGAACTGAAACGTCAAGTTGACGAACTCTTCACTCGAGGATACATTCGTGAGAGTCTGAGTCCCTGTACTGTAGCTGCACTCCTCACTCCCAAGAAAGATGGCTCTTGGAGGATGTGCGTCGATAGCCGTGCTATCAATAAAATTATGGTTAAGTATCATTTTTCCATTCCCAGGCTGGACGACCTTTTGGACTATATGTCTGGTGCTACAGTTTTTTCCAAGATCGACTTAAAGAGTGGGTACCACCACATACGGATTCGTCCTAGGGATGAATGAAAAACTGCCTTTAAAATCAAAGATGGACTCTACGAATAGCTAGTAGTGCCTTTCGTATTAACAAATGCTCCTAGTACTTTTATGAGGATGATGACATAGATCTTTCAACTTTTCTTGAATAAATTTGTCGTTGTATATTTTGATGACATCCTCATCTATAGTCAAACTCAAGAGCTCCATCTCTCACACTTAAGACAGGTTTGTGATGTCCTGCGGAGAGAAAGCTTTTTTGCAAACCCTAAGAAGTGTGCCTTCCTGACTGATCACGTCACTTTCTTAGGATTCATAATGTCTTCCAAGGGTGTCTCCGCTGATCCAGAAAAAGTAAGCGCGATAGTCGATTAGCCTGAGCCCAAGATCCTAGCAAAAGTACGTAGTTTTCATGGCCTGGCTACTTTCTATCATCGCTTCATTAGAAATTTTAGTTCGATAATGTCTCCCATTACAGATTGCATGAAGAAAGGAGACTTTATCTGGACTAAGTCGGCATCCCAAGCATTTAAAGATATTAAGCATAGGATGACCGAAGCACCTGTCTTGCGCCTCCCCGATTTCACTAAGGTATTCGAGGTCGTATGTGATGCCTCTGGTGTTGGCATAGGTGGCGTGTTAAGCCAAGAAGGTCACCCTGTCGCATTCTTTAGCGAAAAGTTAAGCGACGGCAGGTTGCATTATTCCACCTATGATAAGGAATTCTATACGGTAGTGCAAACTTTGCGACATTGGCGACACTATTTGTTATCGCAAGAATTTGTCCTGTATTTAGACCATGAGGCTTTAAAGTATCTCAATTTCCAAAAGAAACTAAACTTTCGACACGGCCGATAGATTGAGTTTCTGCAAGCCTATACTTTTGTACTGAAACATAAAGCTGGAGTTGAGAACAAGGCTGCTGATGCGTTCAGTCGACGGATCTTCCTCCTATCCGTAATGAGCACTGAAGTAATTGGTTTTGAAAGGATCAGGGAACCTGTCCCAATTTTAGTGATGTATACCTGACCCTACGAGATGGAGTAGAGAGAACAAGATGATTTCTTTTTACAAGATGATTATCTCTTTCGCTCCGACCGATTGTGTATTCCTCAAACCTCATTGAGAGATTTTCTAGTATGGGAAGTACACGCTGGAGGACTGTCTGGGCATTTCGGGAGAGACAAAACCATTGAAATGGTGGAAAGACATTTCTTCTGGCCGAGTCTCAAGAGAGACGTGGCCAAAATTGTAGATCAGTGTCGCACATGTCAACTAGCCAAACAACGTAAACAGAACACTGGTCTTTACACTCCACTACCTGTTCCTGATTGTCCGTGGCAAGATGTTAGCATGGATTTTGTGTTAGGGCTTCCACGTACCTCGACCAAACACGATTTCATTTTTGTAGTGGTGGACCGATTCTCTAAAATGGCTCATTTTCTTCCATGTTCTAAGACTTTCGATGCTTCTAGAATTGCGAAACTCTATTTTGACGAAGTCGTTAGACTCCATGGCCTCCCAAAATCTATTGTGTCCGATAGGGATGTTAAATTTATGAGCTATTTTTGAAAAACTCCTTGGCACATGATAGGTACCAAATTAAAATTTTCCTCTGCCTATCATCCCCAAACTGATGGCCAGACAGAAGTTGTCAACCGAAATTTAGGGAATCTTTTAAGATGTCTGGTAGGTGAGCATGCTAAGATTTGGGATCTCATTTTACCAACCGCCGAGTTTGCATATAATAGTTCGGTTAATAGGACCTTAGGCATGAGTCCTTTCGAAGTGGTGAACCGATATAAACCTAGGCAACCCATAGACTTGATTTCCATGTCTCATCAACATAGAGTCTCTGAGTCTGCACATTCATTTGCTTCACACCTGCATTCATTGCATCAGGAGATCAGCAAACATATTCACTCTAATAACTTAAAATATGAATCCCTTGCTGATTTGCACAGACGTTATAAAGAATTGAATGTAGGCGATTATGTCATGGTAAGAATTAGATCTGAACGACTCCCTTCGGAAACGTTCAAAAAGTTGCAATCTCGTAGCGCGGGACCGTTCAAAGTTTTAAAGAAAATCAGTTCGAATGCTTATATTGTAGATCTTCTTGAAGACTATGGGATTAGTGCGACATTTAATTCTGAAGATTTAGTCCCATACAAGAAGTCCACATTCATTCCTTCTGATCCTTTTGTTGATACACCCGTTGTTATTAATCGCTCTGACCCAGCACCTACTATTGAGCCTCCACCTCCAAAGTTTTATGCACGCAGAGAACACATAGAACATATATTAGATAAGCAGGTTATTTCTACCAGGAGAAGAAGCTACCAACGTTACCTTGTTAGATGGAAAGGTTGACCCGAATCAGATGTGACATGGATTTCGCGAGCCGAGTTGCAGCACCTTGACTCTGATCTTCTGGAGCAGTACGACAGCCGACCAGGTCTGCACTCGACGAGGTCGAGTTTTTTCCACCCGGGAGGAGTTGATGGGGACATCAGCTAGGCCACCATTTTATCTGCATGTTTATTTTATTATTTTTATTTTTGGGTTTATTTGTATTTTAGGGTCTATTTGTGGTTTATTTGTGTTATTTGTGGGCTTATTAGGATTTATTTCTGTGTAAGGGGATTTATGCTAACTGTGTATTTGGCCCTATATATAGGGACCTATTTTCATGATTAGAGTTTAATGAAGATTTAATAATTTCTTCCCCCATGTCTTCCCCTCCTCTCTTCCTCCTCTTCTCCTTTTCACTTCCTCTTTCATCTCACCAAAAGTACATCATCACCATTGCATTCATCCTTTCCGGATCTGGTTCGGCATCATTTTTCAAGAGAAAAAAAAACTCTTTCCCTCAATCTCTCACGTTTTTAGGTCTTTCTCTCTATCTCGTTGTAACCCTAGCTGTCACAACCTCTTCCTTATGTTATCCTCAAAGTCTTTGGCCACGAATTTATATCCTTGAGATTTTTCCAAAAAATACTCTTTACGCTCGTTTCAGCAATTCCATCCGAGCTGGAGTCGACTCCGGCAAAGCACGAGTCGACTCCCGCACAGTGTGAGTCGACTCCAGATTGCGCGAGTCGACTCTCTCAGGCGAGACAGAAACTCCAAAATCTGGACAAAACGCGAGTCGACTCTGGCACAGTGCGAGTCGACTCTGGCATGGTGCAAGTCGACTCCTGAACTGCTGAAAACCTGTAGAAGCTTTCTACATCCAAAATTTCAATCTAGAATACATCTATGTGTAATTTGAAACACCTTGGGTCTCCACACACTCCAACAATGGTAATATATACTTGGTCAACCTAAACTATTTATCTATGAAAAATATGCAATGCTTGGTTTCCATGAATGCTAAGATTAGTGGGACTAGTTGGTTGTGGCATCACAGATTAACATGTGCAAGTATAGACCTTATTTCAAAATTAGCTAGAAAAGATCTAGTTATTGGTATACCAAAACTATGTTTTCAAAAAGATAAAATTTGTGATGCATGTCAACTAGAAAAACAAACTAGTGTTTTTTTCAAATCTAAAAATACAGTTTCAATTTCTAGTCCTTTAGAACTACTGCATATGGATTTATTTGGGCCAACTAGAACTTCAAGTCTAGGTGACAAATATTTTGATTTTGTCATCATTGATGATTTTTTTAAGATTTTCATGGATTTTCTTTTTTGCACATAAAGATGAAGTTTTTCATTTATTTACAAGACATCATAAAAAGATTTGAAATGAAAAGGATGTGAAAGTTCTTAAAATAAGAAGTGATCATAGAACTGTATTTGAAAATCATAACTTTAAAAAATTTTGTAATGAAAATAGAATTGAACATAATTATTTGGCACCTATGTCACCTTAACAAAATGGGGTGGTAAAAAAAATAGAACTCTTGAGGAAATGGCTAGAACTATATTGTGTGAGAGCCATTTTCCAAAATAATCTTGGGCCAAGGCAATCAACATAGCTGGTTATAATTTAAACAAGGGTTCTATCAGACTTTTGTTAAATAAAACAACCTACAAGCTCCAAAAAAAGAGAAAATCTAAAATTGAATATATTTATATTTTTGAATGCAAATGTTTTGTTCTTAATAATGAAAAGATAAGCTAGAAAAATTTGATGCCAAATCTGATGAAGCTATCTTTCTTCGATACTCTTCATCTAGCAAAGCATATAGAGTATTCAATAAAAGAACTTTAGTAGTAGAAGAGTCTATTTATGTTATATTTGATGAAACTAATGACCTTTTTTTAAGAAAATAAATTTTTTTTGATGATGATGCAGATTTATTAGGCAAGGAAATGAAGGACCTTATCTTGAAGGACATAACGACACAAGATGTAATGGACCATGAAGAAAATGGTAATGATGATCAAGAAGAAGAAGATCAGCCACAATAGCAATCTTAATGTAGAAATGACTTATCTAGATAATGGAGCTATGTTCACAACATCCTAAAAAACTTATAATTGGTGATCCTTTACATGGGGTAAGAGCTAGATCATCTATTAGAGATTCATGTAATCATTTAGATTTGTTTCTCAAATTGAACCTAAATCTATAGAAGCTGAACAAGATCATAATTGGTTAATTGCCATGTAGGAAGAATTAAACCAATTTGAAAGAAATAATGTTTGGAAACTTGTAAGTAGACCCAAGGACTATCTCATAATAGAAACTAAATTGGTTTACAAAAATAAATTAAATGAAGATGAAAATGTAATAAGAAACAAAGCTAGACTTGTTGCTAAAAGTTATAACGAAGAAGAAGACATTGATTTCGATAAAATTTTTACTCTTGTAGCAAGATTAGAAGTTATCTGATTATTACTTACATTTGCTTGCTACATGATTTTAAATTATTTCAAATGGATGTTAAAAGTACCTTTCTAAATAGTTTTATTGTTGAGAAAGTTTATGTGGAACAACCAACAAGATTTGAAAATCATAAATTTTGAAATCATATCTTTAAATTAAATAAGGCATTGTATAGTTTAAAGCAAACTTCCTAAGCTTGGTATGAAATACTAAGTAAATTTCTTTTAGAAAATAATTTTTCAAGTAAAAATATGGATAAAACTCTTTTTATAGAAAGAAAAGATAATAATACATTAATGGTACAAATATATGTTGATGATATTATATTTGGTGCAACTAATGAAGTTTTATATCAAAATTTTGCAAAGCTCATATAGAGAGAATTCAAGATAAGCATGATGGGTAAACTTACATTCTTTCTTGGACTCTAAATCTAGCAAACAAGAGATGAAATCTTCATTAGCAAAAGCAAGTATACAGGAGAAATCTTGAAAGAATTTGGCATGGAAAAAGAAAAGCAAATCGGTATCCCTATGAACTCCTCTAGCAAATTAGATAAAGATGAGCATGGTAAAAGTGTTGATTTAAAGCTTTATAGAGACATGATAGAATTTTTATTATATCTAACTGCTAGTAGACTTCATATTATATTTAGTATTTGCTTATGTGCTAGATATCAATCTGACCCTAAAGAATCATACTTAATTGTAGTTAAAAGAATATTAAAATACCTAAATTGATCATAAAATCTAGGTTTATGGTACTCTAACAATCCTTAATCAACCTTGTTGGGTATTTAGATGCAAATTTCGCTAGTTATAAAATTGATAAAAAATCACTAGTAGAACTTGCCAATTATTAGGAGTTAACTTAATCTTATGGTTTAATAAAAAATTAAAATTTGGTAGCTTTATCTATAGTTAAGGCTGAATACATAGCAACCGAAAGTTGTTGTGTTCAAATCCTGAGAATTAAGTTTCAACTTGAGGATTATCGCATTAAACTTGATAAAATAGTCATAAAATGTGATAATATAAGTACTATTAATTTAACTAAAAAATTTAATACAACACTCAACAACTAAACATATCGAGATAAGCCATCACTTCATAAGAGATCATGTTCAAAACAATGCTGTAGTGATTTATTTTGTTGGTTTAGAAAAACAACTTGCTGATATTTTTACAAAAACTTTAAATGAAGACAAGTTCTGTTTAATTAAGAGATAACTTGGAATTTGCAATCTTTTCTATTAAAATCCTTCTGCTTAACTCCTGATTATCATTTTGAATCAATTCGATCTCAATTGCATTTCATTGAAAATCTTGAATTTCCTTTCTTTCTGTGTCGACTCCTAATTTGAGGAGTTGACCTCTTCGAGTAAGAGGGAGCTTTGAGCCGACTTAAGAGTTAACTCAAAGTTCTGTGGCTTTGGAGGTGTTGTGTAATAACCCCAAAATATTTTTTTTTATATATAAAAAAAGGATAGAATAGTCATTTAAAATTGATATGAGGGGTAAAATTGGAAGGAATGAAAAGATAATGGCATAGTTGTAGATGCGTTGAAGTGGTAAGGGTAAAATTGGAAAGGAATCAAAAGTTAATGGCATAACGGTAGATATGTTGAAGTGTTAGGGGCAAAATGGGAATTTAATAAAATTAAACAAAGGTGAATAGTGCTTTGATGTGATTTAATTGGAGGGTTTGAGCTAGCTCACGGGAGTGAAACAGAGAGGAGAGGGGGAGGGTTCTCAGACGACAACAGAGAGAAAAAAAAAAAAAGAAGAAGAGGAAAGGAAAGGAAGAAAGAAAGAGGAAGAAAAAGAAGAAAGGAAGAGGAAGGAGATCCCGGTTGCGCTGCCAGCTGAAGGGAAAAGTGTAGATCTCCTTCCCCTCTACGCAAGGACCTCGATTTCCAAAAAGAAAAAGGTAAATATCCATCCCTATCTAGTCTTTTGATGACATTAGGCTATACAAAGAGTGGATATAGTCTAGAGGGGTCGGATAAGGGTTGTAGAGGTGGTTAAAAGAGGAAGAATCGGATTTTAACAAATTTTTCCGGCACTACGGAAAAACTGTGTCGAAGTCCCAATTTTGGTGAATTATTTAGGGGGTCAAACGGCCTCCGATGATGATGCATGTTATCTCTTTGGAATCCTCTATGAGTGTAGAATGTTAGGTAAAAATTTCATCAAATTTGGAGTCCTGAAAGTGGATCAAAACCGGGATGAAGTAACCCACTATCAGTTCGGGTTACTGTTCATCCGGGTGGAAAATAAGGGATTTCATGCCATAATAGGGTATTAAGCCTAGATTAGGCTAAGGGAGACCTTGTACTCGTGCAAGGGAGTCCCTAATACACATAAATGATGAGTTAATTAATAGAAAAAGAAAAAGAGAAAGAAAAGAAAAGATTTAGGGAACGGGGGAGTTGAATCAATTAAAGTTTCCTATATTATAATTGGCACGTAGATTATGACCTTGATACAAGACTAAATGTATGGTAAATGCATGTCACAGTTGGGCAAGAAGCTAGGGAACGAGAGGAAGAAGTTCTCCACTGCCTGCTGTAGAATTCTAGAGGCGTATCGAGGCCGTGCCGGATTGACAGGTGAGTGGGAGTTTGTACTTTGCACCATGAGCACATTCCTTATTCATTTTCATAAATGTCGCCAAGTGTGAATTGATTCCACTTGAGCATATTGATTGATATTGTAGTAGATTCCTCTATATTTTGATTCTCCATGCTTGATTATTCTGTACATGCATTTGAGGGAGCATTGAGAGGAATTACGAGGGGTTGATGAGTAATTAAATTGATTCTGAATTGTGAAATGACTTCTTTTGTAAATTGATTTCATTTCCTCTATTTCAAAGATTTGTAGAGCCTTTTTAGTGGTATATTGAGTTGTATTGCACTTCCTTGACCCTCACTCCTAACCCTGATGTTAGTTTATGATTGGGTCGGAGTCGAGTGAGTGGTAGTCTTGATCATACTCCTTTTTAGTAGAGTATTGGGAGGGTGCATTATGGCATTTATGCATGGCTTGGCAGTATCTGCAGGACACCTATAGTCGATGGGGGTTGAACATCGGCCTTTGTGCACATAGTAGCCTTCTGGGTGGGCGGAGCCCAGTCCCTTCCTAGGGGGGGACACGGCCCTAGGCGTAGGATCGGCCGGTCCTACGACTTATATTCTGCTTGCCGCCGGGCATAGTAAGACCCCGCGAGGTGCAGTATGGCTTTCCGCGGATGTAGAATTCCCGCGAGGTGCCGTTTAGTATGTAAATGTGAGATGGATTTCTGTTCTGGATACTGGCCAGCATTTATATGATCAGTGTGGTGTCTTATCCTGCATATGCATGTGACAGTAGGGAGTTGTTGCTGGTTCGCCTGGGGCGTAAAACCCACCTCCCGATAGCTGTCTAGCATTTATGTTATCGGTATAGTGTCTTATCCTGCATATGCATGTGACAGTAGGGAGTTGTTGCTGGTTCGCCTGGGGCGTAAAACCCACCTTCCGACAGCTGTCTAGCATTTACATTATCGATATGGTGTCTTATCCTGCATATGCATGTGACAGTAGGGAGTTGTTGCTGGTTCGCCTGGGGCGTAAAACCCACCTCCCGACAGCTGTCTAGTGATGATTTCAGCATATTGACACCTGATTTGTATGTTCCAGCATTATGATCTGTTGAGCATATTCATGAGTAGCATATATGTTTACTTGATTATTCCATATATGCTTCAGATGAGTTGATATTGATTGTGGTGATATTGATGATTTACTCTGTATTCTCTATGTTGAGTTCATGTTCATGTTGTTATTGATCTTGAGATTTCATCTCGAGCCATGATTATATTCTGTCTCATGTGCATAGTACTCTCTACTCCACTCACTGAGTATTTATATACTCACTCCCCAGTTTGATATTTTTGATTGCAGGGCAGGTATTGTATAGAGAGGAGCAGGATTAGTGGTTGCCTGCTAGCTGTGCCGCTCCATAGTATAGTATAATGTAGATAGAGGTTTATCCCCTTTTGGTGTATTATAAACCTTCTATTATATATAGTGCATAGTTACAGTCATAGATCCTGTTGTGGATATGGGTTTGACCATGGATGGATTGGGAAGCAGGTATATATATGTGTGCAGATCAGTTGTGTGCCTGTGATAATGTATTGCTATATATTGTCCAGGTTTATATGTGACAGATTATGTGATTGCTGCTCTGACAGGTAGTGTGTTGTATGTATTGAGATAATCCTGACAGGTCACTATAGGAAAAGTGATCATTTTGTGCATGCATCATGCCAAATTTTTCAAGATTTATTGATGATTGATAGGTAGTAGGGTTCTACGCGGTGGCTGGTGGCCTTATGCCTACCCGCACCCTAGGACCGTCGCGGCGGCCCGCCGGGAACGGGGCGGGGGTCGTGACAAAGCTTGGTATCAGAGCAAAGGTTAAGAAGAGTCCTGTCAGAGCAATAGGATGAGTCAGGATTAAGTATAGGATTATACTATGGAGCATAGGATTTTTCTGTATGTTATTTTATGAGTCATTTACAACTCAGTAAAATATATCATGACTCAGTGTGTAACGACCATCCTCTCTTTTTGACTTTTTTAGAGAGATATAAAGAATACCTCCAAGGAGAGGATCTGCTCGTCCTGGAAAGAGGATGGAGCCAGATATAGCATTGGATGCGGGTTCCGCACATGTCGAGCCCCAAAGAGAAAAACCTCCTCCTGCTGATAGACGGAGGGTCGATGATCAAGGAGAGGTAGGAAGTAGAGATGCATTGATGGGACAGTTACTGGCGGAGAATCAAGCTCTGAGGGAGCAGATTGCTCGGGGGAAATCTCCTGCCCCGTCAGTAGTATCCATCCCACCTCCTGTAGTTGTGCCAAGAAGTTTGGCCAGGCGGGCTCTGATGATGAGGGGATTACTGTACAGAAATTTCTGAGGCTCAGAACCCCCGAGTTTAAGGGGGAAGAAGGTGAAGATCCTCAGAGATTCCTGGAGGAGACTGAAAAGATGATACGGAGACTGCCCTGTTCTGATGCAAGGGCAATAGAACTTGTAGGGCTCACAATGAAAGAAGATGCCTGGGGCTGGTACCAGAGGCACGTGGAGGACAGATTGTACAGTAGGAATCCTCCAACCTGGGAAGAGTTCAGGCAAGCAGTGATGGATGAGTTTTTGTCTCCGGCTGAGAGGCAGAATCGGGCTCTTCAGTTTGAGAGGCTGAAGCAGATGCCCGGAATGAGCGTATCTGAGTACGCTCGTGAGTTTACTAGATTGGGGAAGTATGCTCCTTACATCATCCCCACTGAAGCTGCCAGGATAGAAAGATTCAGGCGGGGTCTGATTTACCCGCTTTATAATGCAGTACTGGCAGTAGAGGTCCCCACCTTGTCTAGGCTGATTGATAAAGCAAAACAGTGGGAGATCAGAAACAAAGAGGAAAGGGCTGAAAGAGAACAGAGGAAAATGAGTATGGGGAAAGGGCAAAGCAGTAGAGATAGATCTGAGGGAGTAGATCTCTCGGAGGGCCCGATGGAGCAGTCTGTACGCTCAGCTCCACCTGCCCCACGTAAGAGGAAATGGAGGGAAAGAGGTCAATCACAAGATACTTTTCTACCATCAGTACCTCGTCCTCCAGTCACTATGACCAGAACTGAATCTAGGTTCCAATCATGGCCAGTATGTGGCATATGTGGGAAGCAGCACCCTGGCAGATGCAGAATGGGCCAGGGAGTGTGCTACAGATGTGGACAGCCGGATCATTTTGCCAGAGAATGCCTGCAGGGTGCCACCCAGCAGTTTGTGCCTTTGGCATCCTACCCTTCTGTGCAGATGGACAGGCCTAGTAGTAGGGGGCCTGTAGGCAGAGGCAGAGGTCAGACACCAACATCACAGCAGAGTGCTGGACCATCTCAACTGTCAGCTCCAGTAGGCAGAGGGCAAGGAAGGGTGTTCACGGTAAATCCACAGGAGGCACAGACATCGAATGCAGCTATGACAGGTAATTTACTCTTTTAAATTCGAGGACGAATTTTATATAAGGGGGGGAGGATGTAATAACCCCAAAATATTTTTTTTTATATATAAAAAAAGGATAGAATAGTCATTTAAAATTGATATGAGGGGTAAAATTGGAAGGAATGAAAAGATAATGGCATAGTTGTAGATGCGTTGAAGTGGTAAGGGTAAAATTAGAAAGGAATCAAAAGTTAATGGCATAACGGTAGATATGTTGAAGTGTTAGGGGCAAAATGGAAATTTAATAATATTAAACAAAGGTGAATAGTGCTTTGATGTGATTTAATTGGAGGGTTTGAGCTAGCTCACGGGAGTGAAACAGAGAGGAGAGGGTTCTCAGACGACAACAGAGAGAAAAAAAAAAAGAAGAAGAGGAAAGGAAAGGAAGAAAGAAAGAGGAAGAAAAAGAAGAAAGGAAGAGGAAGGAGATCCCGGTTGCGCTGCCAGCTGAAGGGAAAAGTGTAGATCTCCTTCCCCTCTACGCAAGGACCTCGATTTCCAAAAAGAAAAAGGTAAATATCCATCCCTATCTAGTCTTTTGATGACATTAGGCTATACAAAGAGTGGATATAGTCTAGAGGGGTCGGATAAGGGTTGTAGAGGTGGTTAAAAGAGGAAGAATCGGATTTTAACAAATTTTTCCGGCACTACGGAAAAACTGTGTCGAAGTCCCAACTTCGGCGAATTATTTAGGGGGTCAAACGGCCTCCGATGATGATGCATGTTATCTCTTTGGAATCCTCTATGAGTGTAGAATGTTAGGTAAAAATTTCATCAAATTTGGAGTCCTAAAAGTGGATCAAAACTGGGATGAAGTAACCCACTGTCAGTTCGGGTTACTGTTCATCCGGGTGAAAAATAAGGGATTTCATGCCATAATAGGGTATTAAGCCTAGATTAGGCTAAGGGAGACCTTGTACTCGTGCAAGGGAGTCCCTAATACACATAAATGATGAGTTAATTAATAGAAAAAGAAAAAGAGAAAGAAAAGAAAAGATTTAGGGAACGGGGGAGTTGAATCAATTAAAGTTTCCTATATTATAATTGGCACGTAGATTATGACCTTGATACAAGACTAAATGTATGGTAAATGCATGTCACAGTTGGGCAAGAAGCTAGGGAACGAGAGGAAGAAGTTCTCCACTGCCTGCTGTAGAATTCTAGAGGCGTATCGAGGCCGTGCCGGATTGGCAGGTGAGTGGGAGTTTGTACTTTGCACCATGAGCACATTCCTTATTCATTTTCATAAATGTCGCCAAGTGTGAATTGATTCCACTTGA
The DNA here is from genome assembly GCF_009389715.1 of Phoenix dactylifera. Classification (NCBI taxonomy): domain Eukaryota; kingdom Viridiplantae; phylum Streptophyta; class Magnoliopsida; order Arecales; family Arecaceae; genus Phoenix; species Phoenix dactylifera. The sequence goes on along the minus strand of NW_024067679.1, from coordinate 1,452,981 downwards.
GCATATTGATTGATATTGTAGTAGATTCCTCTATATTTTGATTCTCCATGCTTGATTATTCTGTACATGCATTTGAGGGAGCATTGAGAGGAATTACGAGGGGTTGATGAGTAATTAAATTGATTCTGAATTGTAAAATGACTTCTTTTGTAAATTGATTTCATTTCCTCTATTTCAAAGATTTGTAGAGCCTTTTTAGTGGTATATTGAGTTGTATTGCACTTCCTTGACCCTCACTCCTAACCCTGATGTTAGTTTATGATTGGGTCGGAGTCGAGTGAGTGGTAGTCTTGATCATACTCCTTTTTAGTAGAGTATTGGGAGGGTGCATTATGGCATTTATGCATGGCTTGGCAGTATCTGCAGGATACCTATAGTCGATGGGGGTTGAACATCGGCCTTTGTGCACATAGTAGCCTTCTGGGTGGGCGGAGCCCAGTCCCTTCCTAGGGGGGGACACGGCCCTAGGCGTAGGATCGGCCGGTCCTACGACTTATATTCTGCTTGCCGCCGGGCATAGTAAGACCCCGCGAGGTGCAGTATGGCTTTCCGCGGATGTAGAATTCTCGCGAGGTGCCGTTTAGTATGTAAATGTGAGATGGATTTCTGTTCTGGATACTGGCCAGCATTTATATGATCAGTGTGGTGTCTTATCCTGCATATGCATGTGACAGTAGGGAGTTGTTGCTGGTTCGCCTGGGGCGTAAAACCCACCTCCCGATAGCTGTCTAGCATTTATGTTATCGGTATAGTGTCTTATCCTGCATATGCATGTGACAGTAGGGAGTTGTTGCTGGTTCGCCTGGGGCGTAAAACCCACCTTCCGACAGCTGTCTAGCATTTACATTATCGATATGGTGTCTTATCCTGCATATGCATGTGACAGTAGGGAGTTGTTGCTGGTTCGCCTGGGGCATAAAACCCACCTCCCGACAGCTGTCTAGTGATGATTTCAGCATATTGACACCTGATTTGTATGTTCCAGCATTATGATCTGTTGAGCATATTCATGAGTAGCATATATGTTTACTTGATTATTCCATATATGCTTCAGATGAGTTGATATTGATTGTGGTGATATTGATGATTTACTCTATATTCTCTATGTTGAGTTCATGTTCATGTTGTTATTGATCTTGAGATTTCATCTTGAGCCATGATTATATTCTGTCTCATGTGCATAGTACTCTCTACTCCACTCACTGAGTATTTATATACTCACTCCCCAGTTTGATATTTTTGATTGCAGGGCAGGTATTGTATAGAGAGGAGCAGGATTAGTGGTTGCCTGCTAGCTGTGCCGCTCCATAGTATAGTATAATGTAGATAGAGGTTTATCCCCTTTTGGTGTATTATAAACCTTCTATTATATATAGTGCATAGTTACAGTCATAGATCCTGTTGTGGATATGGGTTTGACCATGGATGGATTGGGAAGCAGGTATATATATGTGTGCAGATCAGTTGTGTGCCTGTGATAATGTATTGCTATATATTGTCCAGGTTTATATGTGACAGATTATGTGATTGCTGCTCTGACAGGTAGTGTGTTGTATGTATTGAGATAATCCTGACAGGTCACTATAGGAAAAGTGATCATTTTGTGCATGCATCATGCCAAATTTTTCAAGATTTATTGATGATTGATAGGTAGTAGGGTTCTACGCGGTGGCTGGTGGCCTTATGCCTACCCGCACCCTAGGACCGTCGCGGCGGCCCGCCGGGAACGGGGCGGGGGTCGTGACATGTTGACTCTCAAGAATTGAGGAGACGACCCCACCACTCATGAGTCGACTCAAAAGTAAATTCGAGTCGACCCTTGTGTCGGGAGACGGATGTTATGTCCGAACTTTTCCAATTCTATTTTATTTTGTCTCTCCCTCATTCCATTCAAACCTCTGCTCTGCCCTCTTCTCCTCCAAAATTAGTTCATCATCGACTTAAATTTCTTTCCTTTCAGGTGGATTGGTCTCTCAATGGTTCTCTTGTACCGAAACAACCCACACATCACTCAAAAATTCTTTGACATCTATAGAGATTCGGCTTTATCTTCTACATTAATAGGGATCTTGATTTATCTTCTAGTAAAGCATGCTTCAGCTCTATATATAAGTCCTGCATTTTTCTCTTTGGTGCTCACCCTTTTTCCTTCTCTTGATCCTCATGCCTTATGATCTCCTTTCATTTATTATGGTGAGACCGATTATCGGCCGAGATAATCTGTTTGTTTACTTTTGACTAGTTAGTTGAATCGGAATACCATAACAAGTCGAGGCGTCATCACAAATGGATTTTGTTGTTGCATTGGAATATCGTTACCACTAGCTTGCTATTTGGTTAAGGGCTTTCATATATACAAATTGATATTTTCCCAACTGGCCATGAACTATGCCTGAGCCCTTACATTTTTTGGGTTGGTCAGAGGCGATCCTTGAATATTGCCACTCTCATCAACCATGTTCATACCTAAGACCTAAACCCAATGTATTCATTCTATGTCCATTGTAATCGACGATGGAGTGTGGTAGGCAAAACATTAGATTACCTCGAAGCTTTGGTGGGCCAAGGATAGTGAGGGACCTTCTAACCTTAGTCAAAATCCATGTGAATACCTTCTAACTTTGTGTTTTCTTGCATGCTTCTTTCAATATAAACATTCCATTATTGGCTTGGGCATCGACATTTTTCATCGTTCGGCCTACCCTTTGGTAGATTAGATCGACGATCTTTAAAACTAGTCAAAAGAGTTAGATTGAATCCTTCGACAAAGAGCTGACCACTGTTCACTAAGAATTACAATTTTTGGAGAACATATGAACTAGCATCTAAAGTTCTCCAAGAAGAGTGGAAAAAACTAAAGAATTGTGAAAGCCTATAGAATAGAATCCATTATCCATTATAGTGAAGTATAATCTTCAGTACCAGCCTATTGTGATATAGGAGGATAACCAGACTCGATGTAGATTACTTTGGCTACTTAAAGCAGGGTTGGATGGGGACCAAAAGCAAATCCGTCACATCGAAAAACTAAGTCACATGCCAAACTTTCGAATACCATAACTTGGTCATACGTTTTGCAATTGAGATGATCTTTCTTTCAGAGGCCCTTCAAGGGGCAGCGACCCTAGCGAGCGAGCCCAAATTCCATTATTTGGAGTCCAAAACGGCCAGGTCAAATCAATTTTTTTTGTTTCAGGTAAGACTTTGATCGTGCATAGCTCTTTATCCGAGAAGAATCATGCAGAGCGATAAAAGGCAAAGTTGATGTAAAAGTCGAGATCTACCTCTTCGAGACTTTTAGGCTTTTCTAGAAAGATTTCTACTACAGATGCTTATTTCAGGAAAATGAGTCCTGCTAGAGTTAGGAGGAGGAATCCGATCCAAATTGTATTAGAGCGGACCTCATATTATCAATAGAGGCTATGTACTTTATTTTTTAATCATTAATGAAAGAAAAATAGACTTAAGCACTATTTTTGAAATTTTACTATCTTTTTCTAGTTATCTTTCGAGAGATTCGAGTTGAGCTGGTCGAAGAAAATCTTCCTTCTATCCGATTGGATCATATTGACCAAAATTTTTGTATAATTCCAAGCTATATAAAATAATAGTATTATTAATTCCGCTTTCAAATTGAATTTATCATTTTTTTTAATCTTCCGGCTGCTTTTTGTGTAGCATTAAGACCCACACTATCTATAATCCATATGGAGATTTTAATTCGAAGTACTAGACTGAATCGTCCTTCACATTGTCAAGGTATCCTCCAACATATGGAATATTTATCTTGTAGAAAATCTTTGAAAGCTTTTTTTTTTTTTTTGATAAGGCTTTCCCTAGCACATGTACTTAAAATAAACGCCAACGGAAAGTCTAGAAGAAAAATAGATTTTTTCTTCTATGCACATCAATTTACTTACCTTCATCCCTGTCTTTTTCAAAAAAAGATATGAATTCTAATTGACCAAGATTTTGCTACTTGTGTTTATGCCTCATTGTTCAAACGTAGTGGTTGTTATCCGTCAAAATCCACTAGTTTGCCAAATGCCAAACCTACTCAGCGAATGGTGATTAGATTTCGTGACATCCCAAAATCATTTACTCAACTACATCTCTGACTGCTTTCATTGTCTCCCCGTGTTCGAGTTAATGAGCTGAGAGGGATATGTATGGCTCTATATGCAAGTCAGAGTTTAGAGATGGGACGTGGGGTTGGATAACTATTCTAATGCAATAAAAAAGAAAAAGCAACTAATAACTCAGGAACAAGGAAAATTGTAAGGATAAATATGTCTACTTGGTTAAAAAAATTATATTTTTTTCATATACCTCTGCTAGTTATTGATCATGCCAATTCAGATAAAATAAACTTACAAAATAATCCACAACTTTATTTCCATATAGAAATTTCGTTTTATTCCAAGGATAACTTTGCATTGCTCAGAGCAACCCATATAATGTTTCTTATAAGCATGAGTGTGACCCTCAACGTCTTCGTTGTCCGTATTAATTTGATAGAATGCACCATCCAAAAATTAATGCGAGGCGTTCCTCTATTACTTCAAATTCGACAGCAACCTTTTCCAATGAGATTTGTTCATCCAAGTTTATTCTTCCAATAAGATTGTCACCCAAGTCTATCATGAGAAGGATAGGATCCTCCTTGAAAACAAGATTTTTTTCTTGGTGCAGACTAATAAGCTTATAGATAGAATTTAGATTAAGACTAGAATGAATTTTGAGAAAAAAAAAATAGGTTGAGCAAGCTAACAAGCTCGATTTCTGTAGCAAATCCAGCTTAATATTATTGGAAAAAAAATTCTCATAACGAGGAATCTTCTCCAAAAAATAATTTTTATAATACAGAAGGCATAGCCTGTCCATTTATCTAAATAAGCCTAGATATATTGTCCACTGGAAATGGTTTATTGGATTGGGGACAGAAAATTTTTAAATGTCATTGTCTGTTAGAATTTGGATTGAGCACGCTCCTTGCTATTCAATTAATATTCACGATAAAGATGCCTATTCAATATTTAATGTTGGTCAAGTTGCATTTGTTATCGAGGGTCCACTTGTATTAATGCAACCAATGGGCCGTCTCCTGCATCACATGCCTCAACAGGTTCACATAGAAGGATTTCAACTTGGTAATGGCCTTCAATACTTAATGTTTGTCAAGACGTGACTGCTTCTAAAATGTTTTCTTATCTTTTTTCAGACTTTCAGAAACAAGTCTCAGCAGCTAGCCAATTGTTTTGATTCCATATATTGGTTAGTCGAAACTAAAATCAACCTATTTTGATAGAATTAATGCTCCTATATTGGACTACATCCTAGAAGAATTATATGCAAGTCTTTAGGTCCGTAGAATATAGAAAAACAAGATGTGATGTTGTTTACACTCTGCATCTTGACATCCAAGGATCACCATACATATGACAATTTTAAAGAAGAATCAGATAGGGCTTCTAGAGCTTTAACCCAAGACGTGTGTATGTTTCTAGACAGCCGATAGAAGGAATAGACTGAGGCGAATGAGTCAACTTTCAATATATTCTTAAGTGTTGAAGGCTACTGTCTTATAGGCTGAAGAAAGAGAGGGCCAATGCAAGCATGTTGGATAAGCCAAGACCAATAAGGTGTGATTATCAATCGGACAGTTTGTGCAACGTAATAGTACTAATGAACGAGTGTAGTAGCAGAATAATTGCCATCAATTATCAAAACTGCTAGAAGTAGAAATATAATATGGTAGCAACTATCAAAGTGGACAATTATGATAAATAAGTCAAATTTGTACTTTATAAAGGATCCTTCAACAATCCAATCAATGTTATCTTAGCTTACTAGTAGCTTTTATCTTAGAAATAGTGTTAACTTAACTTAGATTTCTACTACCATAGCTCAGGTTACACCCGTGTCTCTATCCGAATCTATTTTCTTTGAATAGGGGTACGACAATGGAAATAGTACTTTAAGATCAAGGTATCTGGAGATCAAAGCATTTAGACCTATGCTACTTCTGTATTCTTCCTTTCATCACCTTCTTTGTGGCTCCTCTAATATTGCTAGTGGCATGCCCACGTACCTATCTATCTATTGCCACATGACTTGCCATCTTTTTTGTTAGCCAACAAATTCTGTGGTACATCCGAATGGGACCGGAAGGAAAGATACATGAGTCGTGTTTATCATTTATAGATTTCTATCATGTTTACTAAGTATTACCAATCCAGTTTAGCTTAAGCGAACGATGCTAGTGGGCATAGAAGTCTACAATTTTTTAGGGATTCCCCATTTGAGACTGAAATCATGAATCTCTATTTTTTTTTTTTTTTTTTGTGGTTATGAATTAATAATCTTTAAATGCCAAGCAGTGGCTGTAATTACTAAGATAAGCCCTGGCTCACCAAAAGAAATAATCCTGTTTAAATGATTCATTCACATGACGATGACTTCTTGTTATTTTTTTCAAATTTCATCAACTACTTAATTATGATTATGATAAATTAAGAATGCTTGGTGACAGCTGGTCGTCCACAGATTGTAATGGAATATTCTGATAACCTAAGTATGTAATAAATCTTGATGGGCCAAATAAAAAATAATGGAATTCCTTTTTCTTTGGTTAAAGCCTGCTCTTAAGGCTCCGTTTAGTTAGTTGTAGGACAAGTCCAAATTTGTCCTACTATTCAGGTTTGTCCTACCAAACAGAATACCCTGCTGAAGAATACTGCCATTCTGGTCAAATAGCTTTATCCCTTCCCGGTGTTAAAATTATTAAAGAGAGAGCAATGAAATAGTTTTATCCTCTAATTTGAGGCTAAAGATAGCCCTTGCAATAACCCTTTTGCCATTCCTTTTTATTTTATCTTACCTTTTTACCATATTGGGATTATTCATGCAACATTACAGGCCAGTCGTTCCAGAGAGTAGTGGTTGCTGCAACCAAAACAAAAAAACTGAGTTATCCCATGAATAAAGAAATCTTTGAGGAATACTTACAAATAAGAATAGCTCTAACCTCATTTTCTATCCTGCAACCAAATTACCCAAGTGGACTGGACATAGACTGAAGTGATACATATATAATATAATACACAAAAATATACTACGGAACCTAATCATACATAAGAATTTCCAACAAGAACGCTCGCCGTGAATTTGCACTCAAACATGTCTCTACCTTGCAGCCATCTGATGTTGGATTTCCAGTATAGTTTAGTTGCATATTGGTGAGTAACGCCCAACAACTTTGTGGTGAGTGTATAGTTTAGTGTCGTTCTCGCATTAATGGCAAGAGACGACTCCTCTCGTTTCTTTTCTGCCTCACCTGTTTTCTTGGGCCAGCAGCTATCCGTCTCCTTAAGAGCTTGCGGCTTTGTTAATTTTCCTGTGACTTGCACTCCTCTTGAACCCTTCGGTACTCTTCCCGGACGGCAGAACCATGGACCCGGAGGGGTCCAAGAGTAGTCATGAAGGAGAAGCGAGGAAAGAGAGGAAAGCTCAAAAGATTCCCTTCTTTAAGCTCTTTGCCTTCTCTGATGCACGGGATTACGTCCTTATGGCCTTGGGGTCAGTGAGTGCATGTGTGCATGGGGCCTCCGTGCCCGTCTTCCTCATCTTCTTCGGGAAGCTCATAGATGTTGCTGCCGTTGGCTCCAGCAACCCTGCCTCAGTTTCGCACAAAGTTGGAGAGGTACCAAGAAAGTCAGTCAGGCACAGCCCTGGCTTTAATGGCTCCGTGATCTGTTGGTTTGCCCGTTTTAATTATTGGGTTGGGTTTTTGATTCAGTTAGGCCATTAAGGGTTGTACTGCTTCCAAAATGCTTCATGACAGATTTGAAGTTGAGTTATATTAATGATTACATAAAGTTAAAAGATGTAGGAGGGAGAGGGAGAGAGGGAGAGAGAGAGAGAGATGCAAAAGAGAAGTAGGAAGGCAGAGAAATATGAAGAAAATGCAACGTATCGGCATTGTAGCTCATTTTGTACAAATTAAGTATGATCTTCTGAGATTCTTTTTGAAAAATTATTAAATTTGTTCTTTCTTTTTTGCAGTACGCACTGGATTTTGTTTATTTGGGCTTTGGAATACTGGTTTCAGCATGGATAGGTACGTTGTTCATATCTCCTACTATAGGGGCTTTGGAATAAATTAAGGATGCTGCCCTATACCTCCAAACAACCACATCATTAAATAAATAAATAATTAAAAAAAGAAGAAGAAAGAAACAGTTTTTATTGCATTGGTTTGAATTCGCAGTTGCTCTTACTATTATTCTTATTGTTACTATTATTATTATTATCATCATTATCATCATCATTATAATAATAATAATAATAATAATAATAATAATAATAATAATAATAATAATAATAATAATAATAATAATAAGAGGGAGTAGGTGAACCCACCTGACTTTATTGAGTAAATGAAGGACAGTACGGTATTGTTAAGGGGCCCTTTCTGTACTGTTTTTTTATCTTCTTTCTCTTAATTTTGCTGGTTGCATTCATGCTAGATTGGCGTGAGCAACTACTGTACCAAAAGAAAAAAAAAGAGAGGACATTACAGGGAGATCAATAGCAAAGTTAAGGTGTGCTATTTGTGGATGGGGAAGATGGTGATACAAACTTGATACGATTGAAAAATCTTCTTAAAATAGTGCGGAATCCAAGGTTGTAGCAGTTGCATTGCTTCCTTAAAAACTGAAAACTAACCTTCAGGTTTGTTAAGAATGGCTTTTCACATTAGAGGAAGAATAGTGAATCTCCATATAAATTTGGCAATGCTAGAAAGAAGCATCACTAATTTATCTACTGTATCAAAATTCGCTAATGCATCTTTATAGTGTCGGAGACAATGTTTAAAAACATCGACAAGAAAAAATCAAAATTTTCCGATGCTTTTTGGTAAATATTATTATGTTATGATGCCTAAAAGTATCATTGAAAGCCAATAACAAGATGATGCTAATAAGTAATGTTCAAGAGTACCCACACCAATCCTTAATTTATCACAACGCCATGTTTCTTGCTAACTACGTTGCTTTAGACAGCTACAAATGGCTGCATTCACCAATTTCAAATTTAGAGCAGATCCAAAATTAATCTATTCTAATCAAAACAAAACTAAATAAGAACAGGTTTGGATAGAATAATGTGACTTGTATAGAAGATGGATTGAAGTTGGATCACTTCCCACTATAAACCAGAATTAACCCAAATTAATTCAGAACTTATATGCCATGTATTTCAAACTCCTCTTTGGATGTAAGATACTAATCTTTCTTTAGTAATAAAACTAATATAGCTGGTCATTACTTTATGTTTTTGATTGCAACTTCTTTTTGGTTGTCAATATATCAAATCTTATGTAGAATAGGTTGTTGATAATGTCAATACTAGATATTTATTATAGTTTGCGCGTGTAGTATTTTTGACATGATATAAATAAAAAAGCAATAAATTGATAGAATAAATAGTAAACCATATTCGACCTGACTTGAATTGGAAAATGAATTGGACTTGGATTAGATTTTTTAACCTGATTCAAATATAGATTGGATTTTGGAGGTGCCAGTTCCCAACCCAACCTGAGCTACCTGCAGCTCTGTATTACTTTACATTCCTCCATGTAAATGAAAGGTGCAAAATTCCATTACTGCTGAGGCTCAATGAGTTTTTCCCCCAAAAGAAATGAAATGGACGAAGACCCATCACTATTTATTGAGCTCATAATCAAGTAGGGCCCCAAGAGTTTTGACAACAGATGTTTACTGTCTAGGAAAACCACTTTATCAATGACATTTTTTTTTTGGAAGGAAAATTTTGAGAAAAATTTTATTAGCAATGGGGAGAAGTTATAACATGTAAAATCATGTCTAGTATGAAAAGGAAAGGATGTCCCATCCAAACTAACATATCATTATTATCATTATTATTTTTTAAAATATTTCTAATACATTGGTATCATCATATCCTCCATGTTTTGCATATCATAATTGCCATGCCTTTCACAACGCTTGCTAACTTAGACTAATTCTAAGCTTTACTAACAATTTAGAAGTTCTCACTTATACTATTGACATTAGTGAATGATATTTTTGAGATACAATAATTCTTTATGAGAAAAATATCCACCCGTCAGAAATCCAAGCCATGGAGAAAAGAAAACAACTTAAACTGCATTCATCGCCGACCTCAAGCAGGATGGAGACTCTAGACCCTAGAACTCAGTGGGAGATGGTTGGGTACATTTTATTTCACTTTTTGTTCTCGGTTGATTGCTATATGGGCTAAAAATGTTAGGTAGCTGGTGACATAAGTTTTGGGCTATGCCTCTCTCCTTTTAGTTCCATTTCCCTCTTTCTTTTTACTTCTCCCCTTCTCTGATTTATTTTATGTCGGTCCATCAATATTTATTTTTCAGCTCAACTGTTGGTGATCAAAAATTAATACATGTAGTACCATCTCTTATAATGTATACACATATATATATTATATATACATATACATACACACACACACACACATATACATAAGGTACTACTAAGTTCGATTTCTTTAATACATTCATCTGAAATTATAATGGTTGGTGTCTTATGTAAAAGTACAAAGAAAAAAACCAAGGACATGTTTACTAAAGCTAAGAGTACTGATCATAAATTCATAGATAGTCGAGTAAAACATAGTAAATTACATATCACAAAAAATCGTATTATAACATTGTTGATACATACATAAATACATATATATGTATACAAACATGCATAGATATGAGCGTGTTTACATAGATATGTGTGTGTTTATATATTTTATGTTATTCCTTTCTTTTTTAATTTTATTAAATCATATTTTCTTGTAGAGGTGGCTTGTTGGATGCACACTGGTGAGAGGCAAGTATCAAAGATTAGATTGGCATATCTTCGAGCTATGTTGAATCAAGAAATAGGGGTATTTGACACCGAAGCTTCAACAGCAGAAGTGATTGCCTCCATTACCAATGATATTATTGTGATACAAGAAGCTATATCTGAAAAGGTTAGTGAACTTAGCTTGTCCTATTTATAAGTATATGCTCCTATTTGCTCTTTATAGTATTCAAACAAAAAAAAATTCTAATCTCTTTGAAATAAATCTAATCGTATGCCTCTTGGCAATAATTATTAGGAAACAAAATCAAGCAATAACCCTAACTAAAAAAACTAAACCTAGATAAACCTAAACCACAATGTACATGAAGCAAATTTATCTATATGGCTAGAAACTAATTAACAACCCTTGCAGCAATCTAGGAGGTTGCTTGTTATGTTTACATGAAACCATTATCTCATTGTAGAGGCTATTGCATGAAGTAATAGTCTATTATTTGACTTTATTACCATGTTATATAGTGACCACTGTATTATATAGTGACCATTATGTAACAACAACAACAACAACATTTCTTTGTCACCATTTATCAAATATTTTAAAATTTTAATCTGTATATTTTAGTTCAACAAAATTACATTATTCTTTGAATAGAAGCATGATAATTATATTGGAGTTGTTATTTATGCATTATTATTCGTTATTTTTTTGTTATGGAGGTCAACATGATCTGTCATTATAGTTATTATTGTACTTATTCTCAAAAAATTCAATTTGAACCAAATAGCGCCATTTATTTCTGATGTAACAATATAAAATATTTTTATGAAGAAAAAAAATTCCTCTAGAATGAATACAAGCTAGCATGTCCATTTGAGCAAAATCTTAGAGTTTAGGAAAATCATTTGATAAAAAATGATTAGTTAATAATGATTTCAGTGCGAACTGGCTTATTAGAGTTTTGAATGATCCATATTTTTTAATTTTTGGAATGGTTCTAACTACGTTACTAATAGGGATGGGCAGAGATGTTCATATAAATAACAAGGATGCATGCATAGATGAAGTTAAAGTAATAGCATTGTCAATGTCCTTGGTCCCTTTCTTGATTTGCAAACAAGTTAGTAATTGTATCAACATCTCTATTACATGTGTTTGGATTTTAATCTCTACAATGTTTTTCAAAAGTACCAAAATATCTTCCACCTAAGGATTCTCTTATCCTATTTAGCATCAAAGGTGCCAACATTTCAAGCTACTAAAGTTCTTGGTAGTTGGACCAATTGACCTTAAATTGGATCTTTTCTTCACTAGGCTTAGTGGGTTTGGGGTATTTGGAGAAAACTACTCCCTATTGTATAGCTCATTGCCTGTGGGCCCTCCTATAAAAGGAAAAGACAAAAAACAAGGCACCAAGATAAGGGAATCACCAAACTTTGGGATCAATAGCTATTGGAATAGCTTCCCTTGCAGCCATGCCCTAGTAAAAAGTGGGCCATTATTCTCAGTGAAGAAAGAATTGGTGATCATTTGGCATTATTCTAGCACATGTGTGCACAAGAAAACCATGATCAATCTTAATAACAAAATTGGCCTAGAATGCTTTCTATGTTATTTCATAGATCTATCTATATTTAGGCTTGGCCCAAGCACAGGATGGAGGTTCCCATTCCTCTAGGGTTAGCAATTGGATTAGTTTAAACACGGTATAGGTTGGGTCAGATGCGGGTAGGTCTAAACATCTGCCAAATTGAACTTGACCCATTCATTAAATAGGTCAAAAATCTAGAACTGAACCTAATTTAATTTTTTATTAAACATAATTAGTCTGAGTTGACCCACATAACTGATATAATAAATGGCCGAATCAAGTTAAAGGGGTTAAACGGTTAAGTGGGTTTGAAATGGGCAAAGTGGGTTTTTGACAGGTTTAGCGGCTCTTGAACTAGTTAAACGAGTTGTATCATAGCTTGACCAAATTGAACTTGACCCATTTATTAAATAGGTCAAAAATCTAGAACTGAACCTAATTTAATTTCTTATTAAACATAATTAGTCTGAGTTGACCCACATAACTGGTGTAATAAATGGCCGAATCAGGTTAAAGGGGTTAACTAGTTAAGTGGGTTTGAAATGGGCAGAGTGGATTTTTGACAGGTTTAGCGGCTCTTGAACTAGTTAAACGAGTTGGATCATGGCTTGACCAACTATTAGATCAGATAGGTTAAGAAGATCATAACTCCAAATTTGAACCCGACACATTTAATAAACAAGTTAGCTCAGATGAGCCTATTTTTGAGTTGGACCCATTTACACCCAAATTAATTGTGCTTAAAGTAGGTTCGTTGAAGATTGGATTGGTAAGTCGGGTTACAACTTGCCACTCGTAATATTTCAGCCATAGAGAATGGGTCACACTTTGACTTATACTTAGATCCACCCTTAGTCCTAGACTATGTAGGATGCTACCGTTAATCACTCTCCACTTTAATGGGGAATATAAATAATTTTTTTTCCAAAATTACTATAAAATTGAAGAAAATAGAATAATAAACTTATGTTGAGCTATGAGCCAGTATTTTTGCATTCGGATTGATATGTCCATTCGAATTAATAGCCTGCTAAACTTGAAAAACAAACAACAGTCAAAAGAATAAATGTCAAATAGTTTCATTGTAGAAGCTACACAAAGAGCATGTAGTACTAGGGCTAAGCTCTATACAATAAGGGCACAAATTTATAGGAACGCAACTCTAAAGTATTTTCAAACAAAGATCCTCACCTTATATGCAATCTGTAGCCTTAACAACTTCATCAATCCTTGCCCTTGTTAATATCCCTAATTAGAATTGTTTCCATATCAAACATGTTGTATTTAAGTGATGAGAAGAACCTTCCCGATCTTCTCCCCTACCCCCTACTCGTTTCTATCTGTATCGTCTCTACCGATTTCATCCTCAACCCACGTGTTAATACTCCCGCCATCCCCTACCACTACACCACCATCCTCACCATTGTCCTTTCTACTGCCCTTATCCTAATCTTTTCATCAAAGCCCACATATTACATCCTTATGGAGAATGAACCCACATCCACCATAAGAAATATAGCTTCTCAGCTGCTCTTTGCTCTTCTCTAGCTTAGCAGCCAAGTTTGACTTCTAGAAAATCTTTTGCTGAATGTCTTAATGAATATAAGAAAAAAGGTTCTAACTCTATCATTGCTAGGGCTTCCACCATCCCCCCATGCCACCTACCCTTTTCTCCTCTATCCCCCTTCCCTTTCCATCATTGGAATAGTACCGTCACCTCCCTTTACTGCTAGAATTGTAACCCCTCTATTCTTACTTTCTAAAATTCTAACTTCTGCTAACCTCAACTTTACACACCTTTATCCAGTTTTCAGGTTGTTTAAAAAAGGCCTTTGCTTCCGCTAAGGAGAGAGCCTAACCACTATAAATCTATTTGCAAGAAGCCACTTAAGAGCTTTTTGTATCATTTTTTGGCCATTCCTTCAAGACTTGCAAACAAACCACTCTACTTACACTTATAAAACCTAAACAAATACCAAACCAAGAATTTCAAGTGGCAAAGCTTTCCCTCCACTCTTTGTTGAAATGGACAAGATCTCCTCTTACCTCAAATTGGTTGCTTTTGTGGGCTTTGATTATCGTATCAAGGTAGACGATATTGTCACAAACTTTGCCCACAACACGAAGAGGGTAGGCTCTTGGTCCACTCATTACCAGGCTAGAAAAAATGAACTCTTCTTCTCCTACCCCTCTAACTCTATTGCTCAAAGCTGATGGTTGAAGGGCGCATATGAGGGGATAGATTCTCCTTGTTACTCAACCATTGAAATCAGCTTCAAGGTGGCATTCCTCAATACTTCTACTTTAAGATTGTGAGAGCATCCTTGATGTCTACTATGCTAGCCTATCCGGCCTCTATTGGAAGGATTTGAGCAGCTTGGATGTCCACTTTTTTATGCAAAGGTCTTAAAGCAGTTCCAAAGCTTATTGATGTAACCATAGGGCCTTACATCTGTATGTTAAAAATAATGATTAGTTTCACCACGAAAATAGAACCATAGGGCCTTGCAAGCTCTATCTCCTTTTTTTCAGAAAAGGATTATGAAGGTGAAGAGGACCAAAAGTTCTAGAATGGCCTTGTCGGCTATTCATTATAAAGTGGTTCATGGCATTATCAACAGAACCATTCTGGCAACAATTCTTTTGAAAGACATAACATTGGTCATAACGAAAATGGCCCCATAATGACAAACTTGACTCCTCTAAACTTAACATGGTCTCACTAGTTTATCTCCCTCCCTTCTAAGACCAATATCTTAATGCTAGCCTACCATCCATATCCACTATTACCTTAAACGCAAATCTTTTCCTACTGTCATCCACCCTCAACCTTTTCAACTTGATGTCGAGCTACTGGAGCTATATTCCTTAGCAATATGCTTGATCCACCACCTACCTCGAAATTGATGCCATCCTATCCTAGCCTTCCTTGCTCCCTAATACTAGTAGCTAGATTTTTCTCTTCTTTGCTAGATGCTCTTTTGTTGTCCTTAATAATAAAGTAATACCATCGCCTCTTCACTACATCTCTTACCTCTCCTTCCACTCTACCACCCCCACCTTTTTGGCTTGGCAAGCCCCACCCTTTGGATTGGGAAGTAAAAGAAGTGCCTAACTTTCTTCCAAAAAAGTGAACCTTTTAGGATTTGAGAAAACAAACCTTTAAGAAGAATACATTATATCTATCAACTTTCTTACTTCGCATGACCTTATCAACCAAGGCAAGCATTATGGACTTTGTTAAAGTACTCTAGCTTGGGCTTTGCTATTCTGAAGCTAAAGAATTATGAATTGCTCCTACAAAAAGCTTGACCTCTCTGAGATCAAGCTATGACTTGCTTGAGGGTGACTTGAAGACCTACATACATTTTAGTTAAGACTTCCATCCTCCATGCAACCATGACTGACATTTCTTGACAACTTTTTACCTATTATTTTTCTCCTCTTTTTGCTTGTATATTGTAACTGCTAGCAATGTTTGGTTTATTTAGTTCTACTGGCAGTTTCTGACAAGAGTTAGAGGAATACCACAATTATGCTTTATAGCTTCCATCCATGATGAACTCCTAGTTCCTATAATGCAAGTCTCCTTAATGTTAATTTGCTTATTTTAAAAAAATCTTGGATTTATATTTTACCAAAATGTAGGTATTTATCCTAAATGATGGATGGCTCATGATATTATCTTTTCATTAAAGTATATATAACTTGTTTCCAAGTATCAAAACTCAGCTCCTTCTACGTCAAAACTCTAAAGTCTATTTTTGACTAAATTCTATAATTGGCAATGTGAATTTGGATCTGTAGGTATCCTAGCATGTTGGACTTTTGACTTGGTTGTAGGATCTCTAATTCAAGCATAATGTTCATTTTCAAGTCTGATAACTCTCACTGGCTTCTCTCTATTGTGTGTGGTTTGGATGGCAATAATGTGGAATTTTTGGACAAACATAATGCTGTAAGATCATGTTGGCAAGGGTACTAGTTATTAATGAAAGATTTTAACATTATTTATTACAACTCAAAGAGAAAAGGAGCTTCAGCTTGGCCACTTCCTAAAAGTGTAATTATTTTATTAGTAATTTTGGTCTCCTAGAGATCAAACATAGCATCAAGTTTTTCACTTTGACTAACTTTAGAGAATAACTAAGTTTGGCTAGACTTGACCATTGCATGCTTCCTTAGACTGGCCTTCAAAATTTCTACTTTCTACTCCTTCTTAACAAGTTAGAACTACCTCTGATCTCATTCACCAACTCTTTAAGTTCTAGTTGTAGCACCATAACTTAAAGATGTTATAATTCAAAAATATATCATATACCTATCCCAACTTCAATGACCTGGTTAAATCTTGGTGGTATATCACCTCGAGCTCTCTTGATGTTGTCATGAACTTTGTAGTCAAACTCTGTATTCTTAAAATTGAAGAGTTGGAGGAAGAGCAATGTGGGGACATATTGATGAAGAAAGAGACAAACCTTTTGCATATCAACTAGCTTGACAATCAAGAAGTAAGAAACCTCTCCAAAGATCAAGAAGTAAGAAGCTTCCCTAAATATCAAAGGAAAGAAAGATGCAATATGCAAGTTTAGCTAGAATAAGTGATTCAAAAGGAAACCTGAATCAAAAACTATAATCTATTGGTTGAAAGAAGGGGATGGGAACACAAATTTTTTTCATATTAGTGCTAGTAACAGAAAATAAAAAATACAATCCATCAACTAGAAGACCTAGTTAATACCATAATAGGACCAATGGACATAGAAAGACCTTCAGGTTTTATTTGATTGAGATTCTTGGAAGTAGTGGTAATAGAAGTGTTAGGTAGGATTGCTGCAATCTCTATCTTGTGAAAACTGTTCGCATGAATCCCCTTTGAAAATAATTAATTATTAACTATAATCATTTATAAAAATAATTATTTGTAAAATATTTTAAGTTACTATTTGGCTATCTTTAATATGTTTGACCATGTCTCTATTCTAATATGGAGACTACTATTACAATAGTTTTCATGTTGGATAGCTTGACCTTCCAATAAATCTTTGTACTATTATTAAGGATATAGTCAAGTGTATCATAGTGGATATACAAGTTTAGAAATAAATTTACTAATCTCCAGAATACAACATGACATCCTATCATTCAAGTTAAGGGATCACTAGCAAGCTTATTAACCTAGTTCATCCCCTACTTGACAGTACTTTATGAGATAAATTATTAGTATTGACAATTCAGTATAATGGCACACCAGAATCTCAGTGCGATGTCTCACCTCGGTGAAAGAGAAACTTAATAAAGTCACTATTTACCTTAACAACCTTATAACAACAATGCCCAACATTATCTATAGTTGTGAACAAAATTCAAGTACTTAGGAATATCCAGTCCTTCCTATAAAAATCATTTCATCCATTTGGATAAACCTCCAGAGTATCTATGGACTCTTTTTTGACTTTATGATCGATGTACTTTATGATGTATGTATCTGTGTGTAGATTGGAGATGGCCATTATTCCCTAACTATTATTTATATTAAATACACAAATGTCTTTTAGGGCAACCCTACTTTCAATATTACCTTCGTACACCTTTGGAAAGATAGGTGGTATCAAAATATGCCTTCTATGGTATGGATTGAGTGATTTCAATGGAGGTTACTATTTGAAAGGATGGGAACATATCTGTCGATTTAAGAAATTGGTGGATTTGGAATATTAGACCTCAACTCATTTAAGCAAACTCCTCATGAAATGGTGGTGGAAAATTTTTTAGCAACAATAAACACCTTGGAGGAATTGATATATATTTATATTATATCAGTAGAAACAAGCCAATCTTCTTATCTCTCTTCCATAGGTTCTCTTGGAGCTGCATCCACTAAGTTTGTTCCCAATTCTTCTAAAGCATGTCATTCTCGATTGTCAACGAGCATCATATCTTCATTTGGTATGATAACTGTATTGCAAATTCCTAACTTATTCTTGCAAGTAATCCAGCCATAGCATCTTCTTGGCAAACTTCATGGCTATTACCAACTAGTTGAATGACTTTGGATAACCTTTTAGTTTAGAAAGTTGTGTGAAAACTCTAGTGCTAGCCAACATTGTGTAGCAAATTTTAACCTTATTGGAGAGGATAAAGTACTATGGAAGTGGAATATAAAGAATACACTCATGGTCAAGAACAATGTTTATTTCTTCACCAATGGATGTGTCTATTCCTTTCTAACTTATGTTGCTTGGAAGCTACCAATACCAGGAAAGGTAAAGGCGTGCTATGACACATTATATTCTTATTTAAAGATTGGACCTCCACTTTCCAAAGCAACAAGTTTCTATCAACTCTCTTACCTTCCTCCTAGCTCTAGCCTCTCTGTAATTCCCACCTCTTGTAAACTCACTCCTTTCCATGCTTCGACTATATCATATACATACTGCTTAATGATTTTGGGTTAGGAATTCCAACTCTAGTTCTCAAATACCTACATTCGATTTCAAGAAAAAAACAATATAATCCTTAGACCCAACCTAGCCATGATTATCAACTGTATAACCTATATATTGGTCCTGATCACGAAAGGGAACAAGAAACATTAATAACTTAAAAGGTTATAATGGAACCAACATTCAATCAACCTACTTCTATTCCAATCACTTTTTTGAGGGAGAAAGGAATGGAGACCCAACTGTATTATAATTACCCAACTCCAAAATTCTTGGAGATGCATTATTCAAGGCCTGAACTTAGAAACATTGGTTTTTTAGCAAAGGGATTTGGCCGTTAGGATAAGCCCCAATTTATCCAATTCCTCTTATCATTATGCAAAATCTAGAATCTTTCATTTTATTATCAAGAAACAAAGAGTGGGCGAAGAAAGTTTATAGGCATAGAGAATATTAGAAAATTAGTGATGATTGCCATATCTTTCCATAACCTAGGATCTTATGAAGCCTATCATTAATATAGTGGGCAATTGCATAAAGACTACACCCCGACCATGAGACCCCATGAAAGGGCTTTGAAGTTTAGAGATTTAGTTAATTTTGATGAACAAACCCCAATATGATATATATTTGAGGTTCTTTCAATAATTTTGCTCTTGGATTTCAGTCAAAGATGATTGAAATACATTTGCTAAACATTTAATACACATTTATGGGATGTCTGGTTGTTTAAACTATCACTAGCCTCGTATTTAGATCTAGAACAAAATCATTAGGGATCCCTAAATATGTTCATCCATTCTCCAAAAAAAAGTCCAACTTTTTTATGAAAGATCAACAACAAAGAGAAATTTTTATGCAAAATCCACACAAACTAATTATGACCATTTTTTATTCCAAATAGTTTTGTTAAAGGTTGCTAGAGTAGGTTGTGAAAAAATTAGTTTTTGCTTTTCTTATGATAGTAATTAACACCTTGGTTGATGAGGATGCATTAAGATAGGTACCATGATATTATAGGAATGATGGTTCCTATAAAACTCCCTCCACTCTACAATTAGTTTTTAGGGTAAGGGTCATAGGTTTTTGGGTGAGGAGGAGAGGCCATGCACCTCAAAAAAGAGAAAGGCGATTCTTAATGTTGTAGAAGTTGAGAAACTGTTCGAGCTTGAGCAAGCATACTCAAAATAGAGCCTGATGGCGAGAAAACCTAAGACAACAATTGAAGCAGATCTAGAGATATGAGAGAAACTCTTCCATCTGAAGATTCAGATAAATCAGAGTATCATTGAGGCTATTGTAGATCTTGAAAGCTAGAAGAATCTTATATCTGAAAATCTGCTTCAAAAGCTGGCTAGATCTAGTAGGACATTGAATTAAAGATCACAAAGTAGTGCACTTTCAAATTCACTATAACTAAGAGGTATATTGATGAGGTAATATGTGAAATAGTTTCTTTGAATGTTTGCCAAGTTATCCTTGGGAGCCCATACTTTTGGAATCGAGATGCAGTCTTCTACCGACGTTTGAAGAAGAATTGATTCATAAAATATGGAAAGGAATTTATAAACAACGCCTCCAAAACATAAGAAAATATAGACCTTGCAATTGCTGCCCAAGCGAACCAACTTGTTAATGCCTGCAACAAGTTTGTGATGATGGTACAAAATTCTAATACTACTATGAGAGGCCAAGAGTTCTTTGGTTCCATTGATCGATCTACCAAGATCAAGATTGAGGAGTCTCCATTGTCGTCATCGACAAGGAAGGACCACGAGGAGCATCCCTACCATGAAGTACAGATGCAGGAGTAGAGCAAGTGATTTGCTGAGACTTAAAAGCGAAGAAGAGCGAAGCTAGAAACAATCTCCATTGACGGAGAAGCAGACGTTTCTCCATTTTCAGTTCTTATTTAGCAAGATCTAAATCTCCTAAACAGTGGAAATCCTGATCTAAGAGGATCCTCAGACTCGATGTGGACCACTTTGACCACTACGAACGGGGCTGGATAGGATTCAAGAAAGAGATCTGCCGCATCAGAAAGTCGAGTCGTACCCAAAATTTTTGAAGGCCATAACTCGATCATACGATGCCTTATTGAGATTATTTTTTCTTTAAAATTGGATATCTTTTCGAGATCTACAACTAGGAGGTTAAAATAGGATGAAATTTCATCATTTAGACCCTAAAACGTGCTGGACAAACCAAATTTTTTTTTTCGGATAAGAATTTTACCGGGTGTAGCTCTCTATCTTAGAAGCATCAGGCAGAGAGATAGAAAGCAGAGTTCATGTAGAGGTCGAGATCCACCTTCTCGAGATTTTTAGTTTTTTCCTACTAGAAAATCCTATTTTAGAAAAAAGAGTCGTACTAGGATTAGAAAGAGGAAATCGACCCAAATGTGTTAGGACGGACTTTACATTATAAATAGAGGCTATGTACCTTATTTTTTTTAATCATTAATAATAAAAAAAGGATTGAAGCCCTACTTTTAAGATTTCTCCATCTTCTTCTAGTTATCTTCTTAAAAATTTGAGTTGAGCAAGTTGAAGAGAATCTTTCTTCTTCCTGATTGAATCAAGGAGAATTGTCCATTGGCATAATGGGGGATAGGTTAGGGAAGCTAGAACATAGGAGAAGGGGAAAGAAGAAATAAGGAGGAAATTAGGAGAGTTGGGTTGTGTAGGTTAGATAGAGAAGAGAAGGAGCATGTGGTGCAGAAAAAAGAAAATGGGTGGGGGGGATAGTAGCATGAAGATAAGAGGGCAGGGTCACAAGTCAAATGCATCCACATTCAAAAATTAAATTAAAATAATAAAAAAGAAGACAAACAAAATAAAAAGGAAAAAAAGAAATATGAGGAGAAATGAAGGAAATGGGGACAGGGGTGTGTATACCAATCTCGCCTCCTTGGCTAGTGGATGCATGTGAAAGGAAATGGGGAGCGGATAGAGGACCTCCCAGTTTGTGGATGCACAAAGAAGGAAGCTAGGAGGGGATACAGTCCCCTTTGACTAGTGGCCCACAAAAAAAGAGGGGATGGGGAATAATCACATGTCGTTTCTTGTCTAGTAATCAAGCAAAGAAGGAAGAGGAATCTATCTCTCCCCAACTAGTGAGATATGAAGAAGGAAAAGAGGAATTAGGGAAAGGTGCATGCCCCCTCCCCTTAGCTGGCAATTCGGTTAGCTCGAGAAAAGAAATATAGAACCAAGGAAATAGAGAAAATAGGAAAAAGTAGAAGGAAAGGAGGATGATGGTGCTTGCTTTGATTTTCTCACAAGAGGATGGGAAGAAGGAGAGGGGAAACAAGGAATTCAAGAAGTGTACAAATATTTTAGAGAGCTAGGTGGTCAAAAAAATTTGAGCACAAAATTTCTTTTAAGATTGGGCGGGGGGGGGGGGTGGTGAGGGCAATAGAATGTAATGCTCGAAATCCTCCTCCACTGTTCCTCTTTCCTTCTTTTCTGTTTTCTTTTCTTCATTACCGCAATAAGCTAGCAATTCTCACTTGCTTTCTTTCTTTTCTCTCCTTTCTTATGTGAGCCTATGCGGATGTGTGTTTAGTCCCACAACGACTATATTCTGGAGAGATCTTGGTTACTTGTACAAGGCCATAGAACACAAATAATACCTTATTGGCTAGCTTTTTCTAGGTGAAGTCCAGAGTTATTGTAGACTGTATTAGAGTGGACTTTGCCCATGGTCCATGTTAACTAGGGTACACTGTACTCGAGCCTTTTGGGGTTGTATACAGGTCGATGGTGGTGTTTGTGATAGGATTTGATTAGATTTGGACCCTTAGCATGGTGAGAATGCGGATTTTAAATAAGGGGAGTATGTGAAAACCCATATGGGTGTGTTTAGTCCCATATCAGTTATGTACTGGGTGCTTATACAGAGTGAAGGATAATACTTTTTGGCTAGTCATTTTGGATAAGGTCTTGCATCGTTACATATTGACTATTAAATTTTAGTCAAGTAGCAATGCATTTTAGTGCTGAGCATAACAGATCGTACTTGTATCCACTTAGAGTGAAAGAAGGATTTGTCGTCCTTTCGCACAAATTTAGATCATCTATTGCTTCTTTTAGGATCTGTGCAAGTAGATGAATGATGGAGTTTAGAGTGCTTTGAGATTTATATGGTGGGTTATCCAACGATGGATGGGCATGAAGGATAGCAAATCCTTCTTCCGCATAAAGGATATAATTGCAATCTGGGCAGAACAGGCACTAAAATAATGAAGGTTTGGCTAGGTAAAATTTTGAAGGCCAAATAGAGACATGTTTTCTTGTTAGTGGACCCTATTTGATTTTTGTTTGATAGACTTTTGATTCTTGTATCATGGATTTATCAGATTGTAGGCGTCATCTATATATAAATCAATTTTGAAAGCAACCACGTGCCCAACAAATTTACTTTTATGTATATTTGCCATAGAATGAAGATGGTAAAAATGTAGTTAAAACATATGGATCACAATTATAAATTTTAAACGGTAGACTATGTAGGAAAAATAAATAATTGTTAAAACATCCTTCTATATATTGTAACAAAAAGATATGTGACAAGGAAATTCTAACAATGAAAAATATACATTTGATTCTTATTTGGATCACTAGATATTTGGTTGGGCTGTTTTAATTTTCATAGATATCAAGGATTATGTGATGTTATTAGAACCCAACCTCAAGAGTAACAATTAATTAATTTTCTATGTAATGAGTCATAGATGCATGTTTAGCACGTACGCTTTCTTACTTCTGATGCGAACTTTTGGTTTAACTTCTTTGCAGGCTGGAAACTTCTTGCACTTTATGACCCGTTTCATTGTGGGAACTGCAATTGGATTTTCCTATGTTTGGCAAGTCAGCCTTGTGACCTTGTCTGTAGTCCCCTTGATTGCCATTTTTGGCGGGACATATGTCTACGTTGCTACTGGTCTTATCGCTAAAGTTCGAAAATCTTATGTTAAGGCTGGAGAAATAGCCGAGGAGGTGGATCTTCTCATCATAAAATTTCTATATATACATTAATTGCTGACAATTAAACTATGCTAAACTTCTCTAAGAATTTTTATGGATGCAGGTGATTGGGAATGTTCGCACTGTCCAAGCATTCGTTGGAGAAGAGAAGGCTGTGAAATCATACAAGAACGCACTTTTGGAAACATACAAGTATGGGACGAAGGCAGGGCTGGCCAGGGGCCTAGGCATTGGATCCACGTACTTTGTTCTTTTCTCTTCATGGGCACTGGTTTTATGGTACAGCAGTGTTACCGTCCATAAGGGCATATCCAATGGAGGAGAGGCATTTGCCACCATGATGAACGTCGTCGTTGCTGGCCTGTAAGTTGTTGGCAAAGTTTGTCATAGTAGTTAGTACCAGACGTAACGTATCATACTGATATGCAATCTCGTACTATACTGATATTCAATATACTTCGCCGTCTCGTACCATATCACGTATCGACACCATCAAAGGATGGTACCGTTATAAAAGCTTAGCATCAAAATGGTGAACCTCGGTTGTTTAACTATTTTTCATTTATAAAATTACTTGATTATGATATATTGAAGTGGCCTGTGGGAGAAATCTTTTTTTTTTTTTTTTTTGAGAAAACAAAGTCCCGGGTGCCACCACCAAGCCCCGGAGCCCTCCCAAATGGAGGGGAACTTTATTTAATATGAAATTGAAATCATTTAAACAATCCCACTAGTTAAATTGTTTTCAACTCTAAATCTGTGTTGATTAATCCTAATTAAACACTTTAACCTGAGGCAGCAAACCTTATTCTGCACATGTGGGTCACATTTATGGGCTTGGACTTTCACCAAAGGTAGCAAACTGCAAACCTTATCCATTTAAATTTTTGAATGTTGTATGATCAATTCTGTATGTGGTCTTAACATTTTGATTGGTATTAATTCCTGCTCGGAGAACCTAGAAAACGAATTAAACTGCTAGAAAATCATCGTTGATCATGGAGACCTAAAAGAGTCTAAAAGAGGAAACTATGTTAATCAATAGTTACATCTTCTATTATTTTTAGTGACAGACAACAGATTTAAAGATACTTCTTGTAGTTAAGATATGAATCATCTGTAGATTTGTTGAAGGATTAGGTGAAATTTTGCTATCGAGTCAGTTTGGAATGAATAAGTAGTTTTCTTGTCTCCTCTTTTTTTTTTTCTGCATGTTTTTCTGTGTTGTGTAAAGAAGGGTAAACCTATTAAGTTGCGCATTGTGTTTAAAAAGAAAAAGAAGAAGCCAAAAAAAGGAAAATTACCGTCGATGCAGACAAGTATAAGGAAATTACTTGCTTCTACTTCGAGACTTGAGGGAGCTCTTCATCGATTTATGTATAATATTGATTAGTGCAAATAGCTAACCATCTCATGTTTTCCAAGTGAATTGCAAGTGCTGTGTTAACTTTTATCCTTTTATTCAAGGAACAGCGTCCACAAATCTATATATATATCTGATGATGCAATCCAAGTGTAAGACAATCTGCTACTTGAAATGCTATGCAGGTCCCTTGGACAGGCAGCACCAAGTGTTTCCATAATCATAAGAGCAAGAACTGTCGCACATCCCATATTTGAGATGATAAAGAGACAAGCAGCTGCCAAAGCAAGATGCAGTACCGGGAAGACACTGCCCAAGGTGGATGGGCACATCCAGTTCTCCAATGTGAGCTTCAGCTACCCGTCGCGGCCATTTGCGCTCGTCCTCGATGAGTTCAATTTGGACATACCATCTGGAAAGATCGTTGCTCTCGTGGGCGGAAGCGGATCAGGAAAGAGCACGGTGATCTCCCTCATCGAGCGGTTCTACGAGCCCCTTTATGGAGCTATATTACTAGATGGATGCAGCATCAAGGATCTGGAGCTCAGGTGGCTGAGGCAGCAGATTGGTTTGGTCAGTCAAGAACCTGTGCTTTTTGCCACAAGCATTCTAGAGAACATCCTCTATGGGAAATATGATGCAACTGATGATGAGATCACCGATGCTCTCAGGCTGTCGGGGGCACTAGACTTCATTGAGAACCTTCCTGATGGATATGAGACGCAGGTGATGATCTCTTTTGTTTTATAATAACAGCATTAATTTGGCACCATTTTATTACAGTTATGGAGCATGTAAATGCGCAAATGGCTCAGGTAGGTGAGAGAGGGATCCAGCTCTCAGGAGGGCAGAAGCAGCGAATTGCGATATCTCGAGCGATGCTGAAAAACCCTGCGATTCTTCTCCTCGATGAGGCCACGAGTGCTCTGGATGCTGAGTCTGAGAAGAGCCTTCAAGAGGCTCTCGACCGGATCATGGTGGGTCGCACGACGGTCTTGGTCGCCCATCGGCTGTCTACGGTCAGAAATGCGGACATCATCACTGTTTTTAAAGCTGGAAAAATCGTGGAGGCTGGAACTCATGAGGAGCTCATTGCAGATCCTCAGGGTGCCTATTTCTCTCTTGCTAGGCTCCCAGAGCAGCAACCATTCCACCTGGAGAATGTCACTGCTGAACGAACTCTAAGGTTTGGATTTAGTCCCCACTCAGAGTTTCTCCCTAGAATTGTGGACTATGCTTGACTCGGTTTAATTCGGAATTCCAAAATTTCAAAATTTGGTTTATTTACACAAGAATTTGGAAAGGCTGAGAACCTTACATATTCAGATCGGTACGTACCTCGGTACGCCTCGTGTTATGGATGATACAGAGCTTGTACTGATTTGAAGTTAAGGTTTGTACCGGTTTTCTTCCGATATGGTGCATCCGTACTAGGGGTATGGAGCAGTACAGCAAACCATACTAAGAAGAATCTTTCTCACATTTAACCGGGCTTCTTGTTAAACAGAAATACATTCCAAGGGATGAACTTTAAAATAGAAATTGTCAAATGCACTCCAAGTTTAAGTCTCGTATGTATCGTGCATATGTCACTACATTCACTTAATTCTTTTTGTTTCTTCTTCTTCTTTTGCATTTTTAGCATGAGATCTTCACTGGAACTATCAGGTAGATGGACAAGCCTTGGAGTTAGCTTTCACTCCGAGGGGGACTCCATCAGCCGTTGCAATCCAGATGCGGATGGCTTGCCAAAGGTGAGGCCAGTTTCTATGAGAAGATTATATTCCATGGCTAGTCCTGATTGGATATTTGCGCTGTTTGGAACCATAAGTGCCTTTATTGTTGGTATCCAAGTACCGCTCTTTGCTCTCGGAATTACACAAGCTCTAGTTGCCTTCTACATGGATTGGGAGACCACGCAAAGAGAAATTAGGAAGCTTGTAATCCTTTTCTGTGGTGGCGCTATTCTCGCCATATTCTCTCATTCTGCCGAGCACCTCAGCTTTGGAGTTCTTGGGCAAAGACTCACACTTCGCGTTCGTGAAAGGATGTTTGCAGGTAATTTTTTTTTACCCACTTTCCCAGCCTAAAATAGAGCAGGTGTGATCCTTTGATGCTTGTGTTTGGATAATTCAATGGCAGCGATGTTGCGTAATGAGATGGGATGGTTTGATAACATGAGAAATACCTGCTCGATGCTGTCATCTCGACTGGAAGCTGATGCCACTCTGCTGCAAACGATCGTTGTCGACCGCTCATCGATCCTCCTGCAGAACGCTGGAATGAGTGTGGCATCAATAGTCATTGCCTTCATTTTGAATTGGCGGATAACTCTTGTGGTACTGGCCACATACCCATTCACAGTCACTGGGTATATGAGTGAGGTATGAATTCCCTTGTCCTAGGATTTGTGAACATATTTGACCACCCACTCCGATTTACTGATCCAAATATTTGATTCATCTCACAGAAACTATTCCTGCGAGGTTTTGGGTTGAACTTGAGCGAGGCCTACTTGAAGGCCAACACGCTTGCTGCTGAGGCTGCAAGCAATATCCGCACGGTGGCTGCCTTCTGCTTGGAAGAGAAGGTTGTTGAGCTCTATGCCCGTGAGCTCAAGGAACCCTCCAAGGGCTCTTTCCGACGCGGCCAGACTGCAGGCCTTTTCTGTGGCCTTTCTCAGTGCTTCCTTTATTCCACCTTTGGCCTTGCCCTGTGGTATGCTAAATATGCTGCCTGCGCGAGAACTTATTTTTAATATGCATCTTAATTTGTGTCAGTGCGACACTCAAGCTTTATTCATCGCTGAATTAATCTTGGCGAAATTTTGATGGTCCAAGCGGCTTAAGTTTTTACTGGATCTTGGATTAGTTATTCTATGTTAGATTTCCAGAGCTATCCCACTAAATAAGCTTCTTTGATAGCATAAATGACTTTTAACTAGGCTTTCTATAGTTTCCCTCAAAAAAAAAAAAAAAAAAAAGCTGTGGAGATTTCCGCACGCCTCACTTGATTTCTAGCTTTGTGACATCAAACAGATATATAGGTCAGGTTAGTTTGATGTTGTCAGAATATTAGCATACATTTGGATAGAATGAGCTCTTGTGGAACCTACCCAGCTTAGTATTTTGGAATTCAGTAGCTCAGCATGCAATTCAAGTTCTTGGGCCCCCAAGTTAGTTATGTGTATGATGCTTTAGCCATAATGCAGTTGCCAAGTGTTTGTTGTATGACCCACAATATGTATGGATAAGAATTCATCATCTCTGTTATTGCAGGTATGGATCTGTCCTAATGGGCAAGGGGCTTGCAAGCTTCGGGTCTGTCATCAAAAGCTTTCTCGTCTTGATGGTAACGGCAGCGGTCACAGGAGACACCGTTGGCCTGGCGCCGGACATCATGAAGGGAAATAAGATGGCATCATCAGTATTTGAAGTTATCGACAGGAAGACTGAGATGGATGGTGACATAGGTGAGGATGTAGGGATGGTGACGGGGGAAATTGAGTTGAGAAGAGTCGAGTTCCACTACCCTTCAAGGCCTGATGTTCAGGTTTTCAAAGATTTCAATTTGAGAATAAAGGCCGGCAAGAGCATGGCGTTGGTTGGGACCAGCGGGTCCGGCAAGAGCACGGTGCTCTCTCTTATATTAAGATTCTACGATCCAATTGCTGGGAATGTGATGATTGATGGTACGCCATCTTGTTCTTGTAATAAACTTTATTTGCATTCTCCTGTCGTAACTTGTTTTTAATCAATGATCTGATAGGTAAGGATATAAAGAAGCTCCGGTTGAAGTCTCTCCGGAAACACATAGGCCTAGTTCAGCAAGAGCCGGCTCTATTTGCCACAACAATCAACGAAAATATCTCATATGGCAAGGATGGCGCGACGGAGGCCGAGGTGGTTGAGGCTGCTAAGCTTGCTAATGCCCACTCCTTCATCAGTGCCCTTCCGGACGGCTACTCGACCGAGGTTGGAGATCGAGGGGTTCAGCTTTCAGGCGGGCAGAAGCAGCGGGTAGCCATTGCACGAGCCATCATCAGAAATCCTGCCATCTTGCTCCTTGATGAGGCTACGAGCGCGCTTGACGTCGAGTCGGAGCGCATAGTGCAGCAGGCTCTGGAAACGGTCATGAAGGACCGCACCACCGTTGTGGTGGCACATAGGCTATCTACTATTCAGAGTGCCGATATCATCTCAGTCTTGCAAGAGGGGAAGATCGTAGAACAAGGAAAGCACTCAAGCTTGCTGGAGAAAGAGAATGGAGCCTACTATAAATTGATTAACTTGCAGCAACAACAGTAACAAAAGCAGTAGGGGGGCCTGATTGACGTAAACTTCAAGGATGACTTGTTTCATACTACAAACCAGTCATGTTTGGGTGTTTGTTGGGTTCTTGTATGGAGATCTTTCATAAAAGATATGCGGCTTTGGGTGACGATTTAAAATAAAGTAAAATATTTTAAATACAATCTCCATATGTTTTTCCATGTTTTTGACAAGTAATCATGATATAGCTCGAGTTTGCAAGTGATACATCATTTGTTTTAAAGGGAAAGATAAATATGTATTTGTTTGTGGGAATTATGATAACTGGCATGCACTTTTTTCTGGTTTCTTTTCATTCATATGTGATAATGTTATCCATCATAATTGAATGTTTTGAAGCTGTTTTGATGCTTGTATAGTTTATCCTTAGAATTTTTTCATAGCTCACAGTGAGAAGAACTTTCTGGGAGTCCCAGATTCTTATAATATGGATTCATCCTTTCAGCAGAATCTATTATTGCTAGATGATCATGATATTATGAAAATAAGCTTAATTCAATGAATGCCTTTTGGGAGGTTTATGAATATGCACGCGAAGGGTCACCTTGAGAGTGGTGATTCATGTATTTAGGTTTTCTATGTGCATTTAAGTAGTTCATATAATTGAATTTTCCATGTGCATTTAAGTGGTTCATGTATTTGGGTTTTCCATGTGTATTTAAGTAGTTCTTGTATTTAGATTTTCAATGTGCATTTAAGTGGTTCATGTATTTAGGTTTTCCATGTGTATTTAAGTAGTTCATGTATTTAGATTTTCAATGTGCATTTAAGTGGTTCATATATTTAGGTTTTCTATGTGCATTTAAGTAGTTCATGTATTTGGGCTTTCTATGTCCATTTAAGTAGTTCATGTATTTAGATTTTCTGTGTACCTAGTATCACGCCCCGAGCCCGAGGCGCGGCGGACCGCACAGGCATGCAAGGCAGCAGATCATATCAAAGCAAATGCAAATGCTTAAAATGATGTAATTATTTAAGTTGGTCAAAAGCAGTCTTACAAAATTTCAAAATAACATTTGCCAACATAATTCAAATGTTCATACTAATCTAAAATGCTAATAACTAAAGGAATAATAGCGCACTCCCCAATCTCATGCGATCAAATCTCTGGATTTGAAAAACAAAGAAAACAAGATAATGAGCTATACTAGCCCAGTAAGTAACAAAATACCCCAAAGTGGGGTCAGAGCATATCAGATGATAAATCAAAACACAAAATAATAACTGAAAATTTAAATCACAAGCATATTTTTCTTTCGAAACTTATTATCATTTTTACAAAAATTCTAATACCAGAATCCAACACAAATAGGCTATGGCCACATAACCCAGTGGCATGGATTGTACAAGGTGCCAAATCTACTATTTTTATCCATCGATGGCAATTGGTGTTACACAAAAGTGCCAAATCCACTATATTTATCCACCGATGGCAACCGGTGTTGCACAAAAGTGCTAAATCCACTATATTTACCCACCGATAGCAGGCGATATCCAAATCCACTATTATAATCACCGGTCACGCGGTGTCGAAATCGGATCCTCACAGATTACAAGTCGACAGGTCCAACGTATAATCCCCATTGACAGGGCCAAAACAGAACAGAACAGATCATAGCCATGCTGAGAATGTATATATATAAAAACAGATTTTATAAATTGCCCAGTCATAGTTTACGGATTTCAGAGCATAATTTTCTAATGAAATTTAACATGCCAAATCCACTAATAATTATTTTACCAAATAATTTAGAAAAAATATACTTTGAAGCATTAAGTTACTTACCTCTTCTCGCTTGATTCCTACTTCTGATAGGCGGATCAGGTTTACCTGTTTAAATTTAATTAATTCTTTTGTTAATTTCAGAGCTAAGCAAAATTAAAAATAATACTATTGGACAGAGCCCAGTAGGGCCCAGAGTTGGCCCACAATGGGCATGACTTGATAGGGCCCACATCGGACATGGCCCAATGGGCCCGCATAAACCGGCCCAATAGGGCCCCCAAAGTTGGTCTCTAATGGATTATTTATGCAATAAAATTTATTGCAGTGACTAATACTTAATTACAGAATACTGTTCTTAATAAAACTTGAGTGAAGGGACTAAATAATATATTTGAGGACCTTTACGTAATAAATCTTTCTTATAGGGATCAAACATAAATTACAGAAGGCTCTTTTGTGCAATAATATACTATCAAGGGCTTAACTATAAAATTTCATTTATTGGCCAAACAGGTTCGGGTTTCGGATCTGAACTGGATTTTGATTTCGGATTTCGGATCTGAACTGGGTTTCGAATTTTGGGTTTTCTTCTTCTTTTTTTTGTTTCGGGTTTCGGGTTCGAACCGGGCCCAAGTTGGGCCCGCAGTGAATAGGGCCCGTGAACGGGGCCCTTCTTCTTCCCCAAACCCCCACAGACAGGGGAAGAAGGAGAAGAGGAAGAAAGGACCGGGGGGGTCTAGGCGGCCAGCCTGGGTGGCGGAGGCCGTCGTCCGGTCGACAGCCAGCCGGCCACAATGGCGGCCGACGACCGTTGCGGTGGCCAGGGTCGAGAATCAACTGAGAACGGTCTTGGTTCATGGGGCCAAAACAAAGGGAGGAAAGCATGCTTGATTCGACTAGATCAAAGAGAAACAAGGGAAGAGGGCTTATCGGTAGTGGCAGAGGCGGCGGAAGGGAGATCTCGACCAGGGAGGGCTCGGTATGGCAGCTAGCAACGGCAGCAGCACTCGGAACTGAGGGGATGGGTCACGGAACAGGGGAAGGCCGCGAAGGGGATTCGGACGGCGCTCGGCCAGGAGAGCACGCCGATCACCAAGCAAAGGAGGAGGAAGGAAGGAAGGAAGAGGAGAAGACGGAGGAGAGGGAGGAGGGCTTGAAGGTAGTTTTAGGAGGAAGAGGAAGGGGATTTTTATCACCCCCTTGTAACGACTCTCCGCCGCATGAATCGCGGCGGCCGAGCAAAATCCGCGGCCGTCGATTGGCTGGAGGGGGTGCCACGTCCACGGCCACGGATTGGCTGGAGGGGGGTGCCACGGGATGCCCGCGGTGCCTTCGCCCCGGTGGCACCCAAAGGAGTCGGAGAGGATCACAATCACGATCCTTTGTTCCGGCTCTTCCCAAAAGAGGACACGGCTGAAGTCGGCTGGGGCTGCCGACTTCAGCCCATATCTCACACCTAGGAGTCCTATAAATACTATGTAAGTCTTGTGGTTTTCGCAAGGGGCAAGAACCAAAGTGAACAGAAAAAGTTTTGAAGTATTTCGCCTCTTCATCCTTTTTGTCTCTATAGAAATCTCTCTTTCTATATTCTAACAAACTGGTATCAGAACTCCAGTTTCTTGATCCTAGAGATGGACAATTCTACCTTTCTATTTTCATTCCCTTGCCTTACAAAGGAGAATTAGGAGAATTAGTGCATTCATATAAAGGCTTTGCTTGATCGCAAGATATATAGAAGATCGTGGATGGAGGCTATGAGGAGCCTCGTGAAGAAGCTACGATAAGTTCTACTCAAAGATAGGCTCTGCAGAGAATGTGGAAGAAAGACCAACAAGCTCTCACTCTCAACCATCAATGTTTGGATGAAGCTATATTTGAGAGAGTTGCTAATGTGACTACCACCAAGCAAGCAAGGGAGATATTACAAAACTCCTACCAAGAAGTTGATAAAGTAAAAAAAGTGCGCCTTTAAATGCTATGAGGAGATTTCGAAGATATACAAATGTAAGAATTCGAGTCCATTATAGATTTCATTTTGAGGGTGTTGGCCATAGTGAACCAAATGAAGAGGTATGGAGAAAGATTGGAGGATGTCCGGATCATTGAGAAGATTCTTCGCTCGTTGCATTTGAAGTTTGATTACATCATCGTAGCTATCAAGGAGTCTAAAAATTTTGAGACTATAACAGTTGATCAACTTATTGGTTCGTTACAAGCCCATGAAGAGAGAGTCAACAAGAAGAAGGAGGAGCCGATCAAGCAAGTTCTAGCCACTAAGCTCTCGGTGAAGGAGAAGAAAGGAAAGCATGAGAAAAGTCAACGGGGAAGAGGACATGGACGTGGCCAAGGTCTTGGGAGAGAAGGAAGAGGAAGAAAAAGAGGCAGCCAAAGTAATCAAAACTCTAACAATGAAGAAAGTGAGAATTTCTTAAGAGGATGTGGTAGAGAAAACTATAGAAGGCAAAATGATAAGTCTAAAGTTCGGTGTTATAATTGCCAAAAGAGTGGGCATTATGCTCGAAAGTGTTGGAGTTTTCCTAGCAATGTTGAAGAAAAGGCTACTTATGTAGAAAATGAGGAAGCGGAGGCCACTTTGTTGTTAACCTACCAAGGAGAAGAAAGAAATAAGAAAGATTTGTAGTATCTTGATAATGCCGCAAGCAATCACATGTGTGGAGATAAAAGCAAGTTTGTGAAGATGGATGAATCGATGACCGGGTTTTTTACTTTTAGAGATAACTCTAAAGTTTTAATTAAAGGTAAAGGCACGATTTCAATTCGTATGAAAAATGATAGCCATCAACTTATGAGTAATGCTTATTATGTTCTAAGTATGAAAAGTAACATTTTGAGTTTGGAACAACTTTTGGAGAAGAACTACAAGGTTCATATGAAAAATCGTTGTCTCTTTCTTCAAGATGATAGGGAGAATGAGGTACCTATAACAAGAAATAGAATATTTTTGATTGATATCCAAACTGATGTTGCTAAGTGTCTCAAGACTTGTGTGAAAGATTCTTCTTGGCTTCGACATTTTAGGCTTGGGCATGTAAATTTTGGAGGCTTGAAGGTTTTGGGTCAAAAACGGATGTTGGGTCAAGCCCAATTTAATTAAGTCCAATTGATTCAATCAAATTGCAATCTAATTGCAACTATTCTTTCTTCAACTCACTAACTCTTAATGGTTAAACAAACTCACCTACTGTATATACTGCCCCGACCGAGATCCTTTGAACTTAGTCTTATAAATCACATAGAACCACTTCTTATCTACCAAGGTCGATAGATTTCATATAGGTGTACACCCTACTCCTACAGTGAACCTACTGCAGCCAATCTGCACCACATGGACCCATATGGCTAGAGACCATATATATATACAGTCAAACTATAGCAACCTCACTGTGAATAGCCAAGGCACCGCAGGTCAAAGGACCAGTTATACTACTGCAACATCAAGTAAGTCACTAATGAGTGGATAGACATTTAAGTGACTTCTTGTTTTGGTCACGCTCGGTACTCTTGTTATCTAACAAACACATAAACTATCACTCCAATGTTCTTACACTGTATACTCGAGACTCGTCCATCCAAAAGAAAAGTGATATGTGCACTAATCTCATCGGATCAATTACCATCCCCGTGATGATCCATCAATCAGGAGCATTTAGAAATTAATCACCAATAACATATGACTCAAATTCTCAACTCTTAAGAATATGTATCATCATCTTATTAATTTCTTGAACGATTCATGGACACATACACAACATGAATGGAAAAAAATGCCCAATATTATTAAATGATAATAAAGTCAAGTGCAAAACTATGTTTCAGAATAAATAATGTATTAGGCAGACTGGTTTCTAGAGCATACATCTAATAGTGCTTACAGATCAAGTCATGAAATATAGAAAATCCCATCAACAAGGCTATGCATGATCTAGATAGAATATATCGATGATTAGATTTTCTGAAAAGCTCTAAATAAAACACAAATATACTTTAAATCTTAGGCATACGAGGTGTCCCTTTAGTCTATCGGAGAGGGGGAGAAAGAGTAATCGAGAGAGAGGATCAGCAGGTCTTGAGAGAGGAGAGAGGTCGAAGAAGCTCGGCTCAACTCTGATTTGCTGATGGGTGGTGCAAGGTGGTTTGCAGTGGTTGCCAGCCAAATCGGGCAGCCAAAGATAGGTCGATGTTTAGTGGAGGAGGAAGAATGAAGAGAAGTTGGTTGCGAGGCTCGAAGGGAAGATGGCCAAACACTAGAACTCGGGCACTAGGGAAGATACCGGATGGTTGAACTCAATGATGGCCAATAGATTGACAGTAAGGAGGTTCGATCACCTCAGATCTCTGAGATAGGAGATGCCCTATTTTGAAATAAGGCCACCAAGTTGGCTTAGGATCGCTCACTGCCTGTGTGATGGACTCCAATGAGTAGTCTGGCACCTTAAGAGATAGAAAGGAGAGAGGGACATGACCAAATATAGATTTGAGTCTCGTCGATTGGCGGAAGAATGAGACTGGAATATATTATTTGTAACAGAGGATCCAGATCTCCGAAACATGGGAACACTCGATGGCCAACCCAAACTAATGATTGTCCCACAAAGATCAACTAAGAGGGCTCTAGCGCTCTCTCCAAGGCTCAAAAAGGAATAGGTGGAGATGATGAATGGAGGATGATAAAAGCAACGATGGAGGAGATTCGAAAGAGAGAAGGAAAAGAAACAGAGAGGAGGGGCGAGGTGTTTGAGCATTACCACTCATCCTCACTTGGCAGTTTGCACGCTATGTCTGACCCAAGATCATCTTGGAGGTCATGCCCCAGCCGTTGCACGCAAGATGAGGCTTCAAACTCCCTTATTTGGTTGATTAGAGATCTTGCCACTTGTCTAGGGATTGACAGCAATTTTGCAAGTCTCACTAGGTTGACTTAGCCGATTCGACTAAGTTAGGGCCGATTTGGGGCTAAGTTTGGGGATGTAGGGCCCTGAGTTTGGTATAATATATTTATATTTTTAGTTGAATAATTTCATTATATTTCTTAATATCCAATCCTACTTCTAGTATGATTACTGTTGGAAAAAAAAAACCTTAAATGCGCACGCGGCCAAAATGTCGGGCCGCGTGCGCGTTTGAGAAAAAGGTAACGCCCAGCGGGCGTTACGCATTTGAAAACGGACGCGTTTGAAAATGCGTCCGCAAAAGACCAAATAGCCCCTGTAAAAACCTCTATTTAAACCCCTTGATTTCATCTCTTTGTGAAGACGAAAAATTTCAGAAAAATAGTGGAAAAATTCTTCTCCCTCTTAGCCACTTCCAAATTTTATTTTTACATTTTTTATTCAGTTTATTTAGTTCTTTTCATTCCGTTCTTTGCTGGATCTGCAAGTCCGATCGGGTTCGCTTCGACTTCTTCCGAGACGTGCCGAAGAAGAGGTTGTAGGGTCGTCGTATCTCCGAGAAGGATTGCCGGGTGACCCGTACGTGGGGGCAAATACTTCTTTGGGACAGCGTCTACGCGCTTCGACCTGCTTTCAATCAGGCTACTTTCTTCTACCTTTATTTTTAATTTAATATTAGTAGATTGGTAGGATTTGAAATTCTATGATATAAACTTATTAAATGCATAGATTTATTTTGTGCAAGAATAGATTTATTTTGTATTAAAATAGAATTATTTGGATGCCGAATGATATGCATGTATATTATTTCCTTTAAGATATTTTATTAATTGAATTTATAGATTTATTTATTTAGTTAGGAGATATATTGCTAACAATCCAAAGAAGTATTTATTTTTTGTTAGTAATATATAATTAATTAAATTCTTTATTACAATTGTGGCATATTAGATTTTAATTGCAATAATTGTTTTTGCTAGCACATCATTAATAATAAATTATTCTAAAGAGTTAATAATTTGGTTAACCTCCAAGAGGTTTATTATACCTCCATTTGGACTCCTCAAGGAGTAATTTTCAGATCCTATTCAAACGAAAAATTCGAAAATTGGTTGATATATAATAATTAATCTATTGAATTGACTTATTATATCTTAATCAATTATTCTAATAAAGAAATAAATCTTTTAATTCATCGAATTGACATCTTAATTACAATAATTGATTTGCTACAAAATTAGTAATTAATTATTCTAATAAGAAAATAAATCAATTCTACTATATATAATTTATTGAATTGATAAATTAGATTTCAATTACAATAATTGTTTTGCTAGAATTAAATTTAGTAATCAATTGTTACTAATTCGGAAAGGTCAAACGAAAAATTCAAAAATTAGTTAATTCGTTTAAATTTGCATTTAGGTTATTTTAAATATTGAATTTGTGTGATTTCTAGTGATTATATCCACTAACTAATAGTGTCTAAGAAAAGCTTGTCAAAAAGGCATACGTGCCTAAGAAAGGCTGGTACTTAAGTGAGCCTAGTGCTCCACCACCGATCTGGAGCTGATCTGGCTATTAGTTTTTTGGATATATCAATTAGACATCCAAAGTTCAATATAAATATTAGTGCAATCTTTTGACATAGATTTTTTTTTGCCTTCAATCAGGTTTCTGTCACTATTCTGTAACCCTGATCCTATGGCCTCAAACACTAGTGACCATCTTAGTGCCAAACCTGAAAAATTTGATGGCCATAACTTTAGGAGATGGCAGAACCAAATGCGGTTCTGGCTCACCACATTAGGGTTAATCTCAGCCATAGGTGAAAGTACGACCGAAGTTGATAACGGGTCCAACCCAACTACCTCTTCCAACACTGAACATTCTGCCTCCACTAACACACCCACTAGGACACCTGATGAGATAGATTATCATTGTATCCAAAGAATCCTAGGTGCTCTTTCTGCCTTCCAATTTTACCCCTTATATCAATTTTAAAGGACTATTCTATCCCTTTTTATATATAAAAAAAAAATTTGGGGTTATTACATCCTCCCCCCTTATATAAAATTCGTCCTCGAATTTAAAAGAGTAAATTACCTGTCATAGCTGCATTCGATGTCTGTGCCTCCTGTGGATTTACCGTGAACACCCTTCCTTGCCCTCTGCCTACTGGAGCTGACAGTTGAGATGGTCCAGCACTCTGCTGTGATGTTTGTGCTTGACCTCTACCTCTGCCTACAGGCTCCCTACTACTAGGCCTGTCCATCTGCACAGAAGGATAGGATGCCAAAGGCACAAACTGCTGGGTGGCACCCTGCGGGCATTCTCTGACAAAATGACCCGGCTGTCCACATCTGTAGCACACTCCCTGACCCATTCTGCATCTGCCAGGGTGCTGCTTCCCACATATGCCACATACTGGCCATGATTGGAACCTAGATTCAGTTCTGGCCATAGTGACTGGAGGACGAGGTACTGATGGTAGAAAAGTATCTTGTGATTGACCTCTTTCCCTCCATTTCCTCTTACGTGGGGCAGGTGGAGCTGAGCGTACAGACTGCTCCATCGGGCCCTCCGAGAGATCTACTCCCTCAGATCTATCTCTACTGCTTTGCCCTTTCCCCATACTCATTTTCCTCTGTTCTCTTTCAGCTCTTTCCTCTTTGTTTCTGGTCTCCCACTGTTTTGCTTTATCAATCAGCCTAGATAAGGTGGGGACCTCTACTGCCAGTACTGCATTATAAAGCGGGGAAATCAGACCCCGCCTGAATCTTTCTATCCTGGCAGCTTCAGTGGGGATGATGTAAGGAGCATACTTCCCCAATCTAGTGAACTCACGAGCGTACTCAGATACGCTCATTCCGGGCATCTGCTTCAGCCTCTCAAACTGAAGAGCCCGATTCTCCCTCTCAGCCGGAGACAAGAACTCATCCATCACTGCTTGCCTGAACTCTTCCCAGGTTGGAGGATTCCTACTGTACAATCTGTCCTCCACTTGTCTCTGGTACCAGTCCCAGGCATCTTCTTTCATTGTGAGCCCTACAAGTTCTATAGCTCTTGCATCAGAACAGGGCAGTCTCCGTATCATCTTTTCAGTCTCCTCCAAGAATCTCTGAGGATCTTCACCTTCTTCCCCCTTAAACTCTGGGGTTCTGAGCCTCAGAAATTCCTGTACAGTAATCCCCTCATCAACTAGAGCCCGCCTGGCCAAACTTCTTGGCACAGGTACAGGAGGTGGGATGGATACTACTGACGGGGCAGGAGATTTCCCCCGAGCAATCTGCTCCCTCAGAGCCTGATTCTCCGCCAGTAACTGTTCCATCAATGCATCTCTACTTCCTACATCTCCTTGATCATCAACCCTCCGTCTATCAGCAGGAGGAGGTTTTTCTCTTTGGGGCTCGACATGTGCAGAACCCGCATCCAATGCTATATCTGGCTCCATCCTCCTTCCAGGACGAGCGGGTCCTCTCCTTGGAGGTATTCTTTATATCTCTCTAAAAAAGTCAAAAAGAGAGGATGGTCGTTACACACTGAGTCATGATATATTTTACTGAGTTATAAATAACTCATAAAATAACATACAGAAAAACCCTATGCTCCATAGTATAATCCTATACTTAATCCTGACTCATCCTATTGCTCTGACAGGACTCTTCTTAACCTTTGCTCTGATACCAAGCTTTGTCACGACCCCCGCCCCGTTCCCGGCGGGCCGCCGCGACGGTCCTAGGGTGCGGGTAGGCATAAGGCCACCAGCCACCGCGTAGAACCCTACTACCTATCAATCATCAATAAATCTTGAAAAATTTGGCATGATGCATGCACAAAATGATCACTTTTCCTATAGTGACCTGTCAGGATTATCTCAATACATACAACACACTACCTGTCAGAGCAGCAATCACATAATCTGTCACATATAAACCTGGACAATATATAGCAATACATTATCACAGGCATACAACTGATCTGCACACATATATATACCTGCTTCCCAATCCATCCATGGTCAAACCCATATCCACAACAGGATCTATGACTGTAACTATACACTATATACAATAGAAGGTTTATAATACACCAAAAGGGGATAAACCTCTATCTACATTATACTATACTATACTATGGAGCGGCACAGCTAGCAGGCAATCTCTAACCCTGCTCTTCTCTATACAATACCTGCCCTGCAATCAAAAACACCAAACTGGGGAGTGAGTATATGAATACTCAGTGAGTGGAGTAGAGAGTACTATGCACATGAGACAAGATATAATCATGGCTCGAGGTAAAATCTCAAGATCAATAACAAGATGAACATGAACTCAACATAAAGAATATGGAGTAAATCATCAATATCACCACAATCAATATCAACTCATCTGAAGCATATATGGAATAATCAAGTCAACATATATGCTACTCATAAATATGTTCAACAGGTCGTAGTACTGAATCATATAAATCAGGTGTCAATAGGCTGAATCATCAACAAGACAGCTATCGGGAGGTGGGTTTTACGCCCCAGGCGAACCAGCAACAACTCCCTACTGTCACATGCATACATCGAATATGACACCACACCAATATGTAAATCATCACTAGACAGCTGTCGGAAGGTGGGTTTTACGCCCCAGGCGAACCAGCAACAACTCCCTACTGTCACATGCATATGCAGGATAAGACACCATACCGATAACATAAATGCTAGACAGCTGTCGGGAGGTGGGTTTTACGCCCCAGGCGAACCAGCAACAACTCCCTACTGTCACATGCATATGCAGGATAAGACACCATACCGATAACATAAATGCTAGACAGCTATCAGGAGGTGGGTTTTACGCCCCAGGCGAACCAGCAACAACTCCCTACTGTCACATGCATATGCAGGATAAGACACCACACTGATCATATAAATGCCGGCCAGTATCCAGAACAGAAATCCATCTCACATCTACATACTAAACGGCACCTCGCGGGAATTCTACATCCGCGGAAAGCCATACTGCACCTCGCGGGGTCTTACTATGCCCGGCGGCAAGCAGAATATAAGTCGTAGGACCGGCCGATCCTACGCCTAGGGCCGTGTCCCCCCCTAGGAAGGGACTGGGCTCCGCCCACCCAGAAGGCTACTATGTGCACAAAGGCCGATGTTCAACCCCCATCAACTATAGGTGTCCTGCAGATACTGCCAAGCCATGCATAAATGCCATAATGCACCCTCCCAATACTCTACTAAAAAGGAGTATGTTCAAGACTACCACTCACTCGACTCCGACCCAATCATAAACTAACATCAGGGTTAGAAGTGAGGGTCAAGGAAGTGCAATACAACTCAATATACCACTAAAAAGGCTCTACAAATCTTTGAAATAGAGGAAATGAAATCAATTTACAAAAGAAATCATTTCACAATTCGGAATCAATTTGATTACTCATCAACCTCTCGTAATTCCTCTCAATGTTCCCTCAAATGCATGTACAGAATAATCGAGCATGGAGAATCAAGATTATAGAGGAATCTACTACAATATCAGTCAATATGCACAAGTGGAATCAATTCACACTTGGCGATATTCATGAAAATGAATTAAGAATGCTCATGGTGCAAAGTACATGGCTCCCACTCACAAGTCTTTGAAATAGATGAAATGAAATCACTTTACAAAAGATGTCATTTCCCAATTCAGATCCATCGTAATTCCTCTCAATGTTCCCTCGAATGCATGTACAGAATAATCAAGTATGGAGAACAAAATATAGAGGAATCTACAACAACAATTAATCAATAGGCTCAGGTGGAATCAAGTCACACTTGGCAACATTCATGAAAATGAATAAGGAATGCTCATGGTGCAAAGTACATGACTCCCACTCACCTGTCAATCTGGCACAGCCCTGATACGCCTCCAAAAATCTACAGCAGGCAGTGGGGAACTTCTTCCTCTTGTTCCCTAGCTTCTTGCCCAACTGTGACATGCATTTACAATACATTTAGTCTTGTATCAAGGGCTATAATCTACGTGCCAATTATAATATAGGGAACTTTAATTGATTCAACTCCCCCGTTTCCTAAATCTTTTCTTTTCTTTCTCTTTTTCTTTTTCTATTAATTAACTCATCATTTATGTGTATTAGGGACTCCCTTGCACGAGTACAAGGTCTCCCTTAGCCTAATCTAGGCTTAATACCCTATTATGGCATGAAATCCCTTATTTTCCACCGGATGAACAGTAA
The DNA here is from genome assembly GCF_009389715.1 of Phoenix dactylifera. Taxonomy (NCBI): domain Eukaryota; kingdom Viridiplantae; phylum Streptophyta; class Magnoliopsida; order Arecales; family Arecaceae; genus Phoenix; species Phoenix dactylifera. Next base: position 1,410,499 of record NW_024067679.1, on the reverse strand, counting down.
CCCAAACTGACAGTGGGTTACTTCATCCCAGTTTTGATCCACTTTCAGGACTCCAAATTTGATGAAATTTTTACCTAACATTCTACACTCATAGAGAATTCCAAAGAGATAACATGCATCATCATCGGAGGCCGTTTGACCCCCTAAATAATTCGCCGAAGTTGGGACTTCGACACAGTTTTTCCGTAGTGCCGGAAAAATTTGTTAAAATCCGATTCTTCCTCTTTTAACCACCTCTACAACCCTTATCCGACCCCTCTAGACTATATCCACCCTTTGTATAGCCTAATGTCATCAAAAGACTAGATAGGGACGGATATTTACCTTTTTCTTTTTGGAAATCGAGGTCCTTGCGTAGAGGGGAAGGAGATCTACGTTTTTCCCTTCAGCTGGAAGTGCAACCGGAATCTCTTTCCTCCTTGAATCCCCTTCCTCTTCTTCTTTCTTCTTCTTCTTCTTCTCTTTTTCTTTCTTTCTTTCCTCTGTTTCACGCCTGAGAACCCCCTCCCTCTTTCTCTCGGTTTCACCAGCTCAAACCCTCCAATTAAATCACATCAAAACACTATTCACCCTTTGTTTAATATTATTAAATTCCCATTTTGCCCCTAACACTTCAACATATCTACCGTTATGCCATTAACTTTTGATTCCTTCCAATTTTACCCTTACCACTTCAATGCATCTACAACTATGCCATTATCTTTTGATTCCTTCCAATTTTACCCCTTATATCAATTTTAAAGGACTATTCTATCCCTTTTTATATATAAAAAAAAAATTTGGGGTTATTACACATAGGCTCAGAAATAATACCTCTACTGGACCTAAAAATAATGCATATAATGTAGAGGCTCCTCCTAAGAAAAATCAGAACCGACCCTTCCGTAAGAATTTCAAGAAGAAACCCTACAACCCTAGAAACCCTAACCACCACTACAATGGGAAGCCTATTCAATCCCAGGAGCAGAAGAAGAAGAAAGAGGAAGGTGGTGCTCGTTTCTGTTATGTGTGTGGTCGGACCAACCATTTGTCTCCACAGTGCTTCTATAAGAAGACTGCACCTCTTCAATCTAAGAAGAAGGGTCCACACACATCCAGTGCTCAAGTCAACATGGTGACTTCCGGCGCTGGCTCCTCTGAGACAGCTTTCAGGTCTGTTTCCTTCACTCCTGAAGTTAACATGACTTTACAATCACTAGATTGGTGGATTGATACCGGAGCTGGTATTCATATTTGTTCGGATCGTTCCTGGTTTTCTTCTTACCAGATCTCAAGTGGAGGAGCTGTGATCATGGCAAACAGCTCGGAGGCACGTGTGTTAGGAGTAGGACGTGTGGACTTAAAGCTTACCTCTGGAAAAGTCCTGTCACTGCACGGCGTCCAACATGTTCCAGTTGTTAGGAGAAACCTCATTAGTGGTTCTTTGCTTGTCCAGCAAGGCTTTCGTCTTGTTTTTGTGTCCAATAAGGTTGTAATTTCTCATGGTGTTATGTTTATTGGAAAAGGATTCCTTAGTGAAGGATTGTTCAAATTGAATGTAATAGCTCCTTCAATAAATGAAAATCCTTTGATTATGAATATAGAGCCTCCTTCTATTTGGCATGGTAGATTAGGTCATGTAAATTATAATTCAATTAAGCAACTTATGAACCTAAATCTAATACCAAAAAGTGATCTCAAGAACCATAAGAAATGTCAAACTTGTGTAGAAGCCAAACTCCCTAGGAAGCCTTTTAAATCTGTTAATAGGGATTCTGATCTATTAGAGTTGATTCATAGTGATGTTTGTGACTCTGGTAGAACTTCTAGGGGAGGTAACAGATACTTTGTAACATTTATAGATGATCTATCGAAGTTCTGTTACATCTACCTAATTAAAACCAAGGATGAGGTGCTCAGCAAATTTAAAATTTTTAAGATCGAAGCTGAGAACCAACAAGAAAAGAAAATTAAAATTCTTAGATCAGATCGAGGAGGTGAATATACATCCAATGATATAACTCAATTTTGTGAAGATCATGGAATCATTCATGAAGTGACTGCACCCTATTCTCCCCAATCAAATGGAGTAGCAGAAAGGAAGAATAGGACTTTAATGGATATGGTGAACTCCATGCTTATAAGCTCAGGAGTGCCAGAAAATTTGTGGGGGGAAGCTCTTGTTTCAGCCTGTTATATCCTTAATAGGATTCCCTCTAAAAATAATGATCTAACCCCATATGAAGTTTGGAAACATAGAAAACCTAATCTTAGCTATTTAAAAGTGTGGGGGTGCTTGGCAAAAGTAAAAATACCTGATTTTAAGAGAAAGAAAATAGGCCCTAAAACAGTGGATGCCATATTCATAGGTTATGCAGCCAATAGTAATGCAAATAGATTTCTGGTGATAAGTTCAGAAATAAATGATATTAGTAATAACACTATCATAGAAGCCAGAGATGCAACATATTTTGAAGACACCTTTCCACTTAAGACTAGAGTAGATAGCGGTATAGCTAGTAGCTCTAGTAGAATAAGGACAAGAGAAATAGAAGTAGAAGCAGAACCTAGGAGGAGTAAAAGATCCAGGGTAGAGAAAACATTTGGAGATGATTTTTATACCTTCCTAATAGAAGACTCTCCAACTACCTTTGAGGACGCAATGAAATCTTTGGATTCACTTTTTTGGAGAGAAGCTGTGGACAATGAGATGCAATCAATTATCCAAAACCATACTTGGGAATTGACTGATCTTCCTCCTGGTTGTAAAACAATAGGATGCAAATGGATCTTTAAGAAGAAACTTAGGCCTGATGGCTCTGTAGATAAATTTAAGGCTAGATTAGTTGCCAAGGGCTTTACTCAGAGACCTGGGGTAGATTTCTTTGATGTTTATGCACCTGTAGCTAGGATAACTACTATTAGGGTCCTTATAGCATTAGCCTCCATTCATAGATTAGTGATTCATCAGATGGATGTTAAGACAGCTTTTCTAAATGGAGACTTAAATGAAGAAATTTATATGGACCAACCAGAGGGATTTAAAACCCCAGGCCAAGAAAATAAAGTTTGCAGACTAGTCAGATCTCTTTATGGTCTTAAACAAGCACCCAAGCAATGGCACTTGAAATTTGATGAAACCATAATGACATTTGGATTTGAAATCAATAGCACAGACGAATGTGTATATCATAAGAGAGTTGGACACAAATTTGTGATCTTGTGCCTTTATGTAGATGATATACTGATCTTTGGGACAGATCTTCAGATAATTGATGAAGTAAAACAATTTTTAAGTCATAAGTTTGATATGAAAGACTTGGGACAAGCTGACTTAATTTTAAATACCAAAATAATTAGAAGTGCAAAAAGTATTGAGTTATCCCAAAGTCATTATGTTGACAAGATACTTAATAAATTTAATTATTCCGATTGTCAGCCTGTCTCTACTCCCTTTGATCCCTCTACACATCTTAAGAAGAACTTAGGAACTCCTATCCTTCAAAGCCTATATGCTCAAATCATAGGCTCACTAGGATTCCTAACAAACTACACTAGGCCAGACATAGCATATGCTGTAAATAGACTTAGTAGATATACTGTTAATCCAAATAGAGATCATTGGACAGCATTAGAGAGAATTCTTAGGTATCTTAAGGGTACCAAGTCCTATAGTTTGCACTTTAGTGGGTTTCCTGCTGTTCTAGAAGGCTATAGTGATGCCAACTGGATCAGCGATACCTTAGATGTTAAATCCACCACAGGATACGTCTTTCTCCTAGGAGGTGCTGCTGTGTCTTGGAAATCCACCAAACAAACCTTGATATCTAGGAGTACCATGGAGTCTGAACTGATAGCTTTAGACACTACTAGCACTGAGGCTGAGTGGCTCAGAGATCTACTAATAGACCTTCCTGTAGATGAGTCACCTTTACCACCTGTCTCCTTACATTGTGACTGTAAATCTGCAATAGATAAGTGCAACCAAGAAAATGCCAATGTAAAAATGAACAGGCACTTAAAAGTGCGTCATAAATCATTAAGATATAAATTGAAAAATAATGTTATTGCCTTAAATTTTGTTAAATCAGAAAATAACTTGGCTGATCAGCTTACTAAAGGCTTGTCTAGAACAGTAGTTCTAGAGTCGTCGAGGGGGATGGGGCTTAGCCCATAAAGATAGATCACCACGGTGGGAACCCAACCTTAAAAGGTTCAATGGGTAGAAACAAACCGGAGTGTGACTAAGAGGAGCACTATTTCATGTTTTCCTCATCCCTATGGCGCTAGTGCTCATAAAAGCAAGCGGTAGGATGAGTTCGTTTGTATAACTCTTAATGAGTCCGAGACCCAAGAGGCAGGAGCTTCCTTGCTAGTTTCCTTATTAGGACTCACCTATATGTGCAGTCGTGAGGCCGCGATTATGGGAAATGGGCGATTCCCTAAAAAGCACATGATAGATATCTGCGCATGGCCATAACAGCGCAACCCGCTTAGAACCCAGATCGGGCTATATTATGTGTGTTGTTGATTTAATCTGAGCCATGGACCGAGGTTCAAGGTTAAGACCACCTTGGCTCCACAGATGTAATCAATTGTCACTAAGTGAAGGTTCAAACCGAAAGGTACCTACACCTATTACATAATATAAGATATCCAGCATTTTATTTTGATTTTAAAATTATTTAAGTTTTTTTTTGTGGGGGATTGTTGGAAAAAAAACCTTAAATGCGCACGCGGCCAAAATCTCGGGCCGCGTGCGCGTTTGAGAAAAAGGTAACGCCCAGCGGGCGTTACGCATTTGAAAACGGACGCGTTTGAAAACGCATCCGCAAAAGACCAAATAGCCCCTGTAAAAACCTCTATTTAAACCCCTTGATTTCATCTCTTTGTGAAGACGAAAAATTTCAGAAAAATAGTGGAAAAATTCTTCTCCCTCTTAGCCACTTCCAAATTTTATTTTTACATTTTTTATTCAGTTTATTTAGTTCTTTTCATTCCGTTCTTTGCTGGATCTGCAAGTCCGATCGGGTTCGCTTTGACTTCTTCCGAGACGTGCCGAAGAAGAGGTTGTAGGGTCGTCGTATCTCCGAGAAGGATTGCCGGGTGACCCGTACGTGGGGGCAAATACTTCTTTGGGACAGCGTCTACGCGCTTCGACCTGCTTTCAATCAGGCTACTTTCTTCTACCTTTATTTTTAATTTAATATTAGTAGATTGGTAGGATTTGAAATTCTATGATATAAACTTATTAAATGCATAGATTTATTTTGTGCAAGAATAGATTTATTTTGTATTAAAATAGAATTATTTGGATGCCGAATGATATGCATGTATATTATTTCCTTTAAGATATTTTATTAATTGAATTTATAGATTTATTTATTTAGTTAGGAGATATATTGCTAACAATTACCAAGTTTAATGTCCAAATTAGACGATCATGTCCTATACATGCTTCTAATTCATTGCATGAAAGGGTTGATTTTTTTGACATGGTAACAGAAATTGTCAGAGAGAACTTTCTTTATAGAATGAATGATTCTTCAATCTAGTTTACCTTCAATATATTTGTTGACCTTCAAAACGCAATCCTTTGGATCAAATCTTCTTCACACTTCTTGCTACATCAATAGCCAGATAGGTGACATTTGTCTATAGTCAATTGTGTTTGAAATTTGCCATGTATGCTTGAGTCAAACAATTAACAATCCCAAAGAAGTTATATATATATATATATATATATATATATATATATATATATATATATATATATATATATATATATATATATATATATATATATATATAATATGTATGTATGTATGCATGCATGTATGTATGTATACCACTTCCACTTCCTAGCTTGAGATGTTCAAGTGTCGCCATTTAGAGACCTAGATGCATGTAGACGAAGGAATGCGGCTTACGCGTGCATGGGCTCCAAAGTCCATGTCTACACGTGGGTGCTTTGATCTTCTTTATTGACGGATTCCACAACCACCAATGCTCAACCAACTTACGCCTAACTAATATATATCTGGTGAAAAATTATATCTGATCGTATGGATTCAATACTCGTACTTTAAGGGAATGCATGTCTCGTGACCAACTGGAATAGTCAAAGCTCTATAAAGCTGTACCAGACTTAAAACCGGGAAACCAGTCAAACCCGTAGGGGTTATACTTATTTTTTGGTAATCTGGTTTATTCTCAAGTAGTTTTAGATGGAACTACAATTTTGTTTACAATAGACAATAAAAAATATAACATGTTAACACGGACATTTTTATATTTCAAACTAGATCTAAGAGAGGAACCGAAGGATCCATCAACCATATCCCATTAGTGATTTGATAAGTCCTATTGTTTGATAGTTTCTTACCAAATTTGATTCAACTTCACACACTTTGTGGTGAAGTTAATACATTTAGATGGGACTTTGTGATTGAGTTGATTTCTTATATCTTTTTATAAGTTTAGAATTGCCCCCACTTCATTGTAAAGATAAACACTAGCATAGCAGAGCTTCCGTCCCCATTGTACTTTTTATTTTTTTTTGATTTGGCAGGGTGTATTCACGTTAAACCTATATGAACTACCGTTTTCACAAAAGAAGGAAAAAAAAAAAAGAAAAAAAGATAAACACCAGTAGAATTATACTCATCAGAAAGTACGGCTTAAAAGCACAAACATTCTACATCTACCAAAAAAGTGATACCTCAATTAGTTTTCATATTTTAAAAGTTTATTGTTTCCTTTTATGTCATAGGTTCAGTAGAATTCAGATATATGCTGATACATTAAAGCGCAGTATGTGAGCAATACTGGTACTCGTTACAATGGAAACATCATCACCGAGTACGTAGGCCATTACTTTCTAGTACTTATATGAAGGGAAAGGTTGGCATTTAATATCTACAACAACCTAGTGTTAATAAATTTATTACCAATAGATACTATAGATTATTAGACGTATAATCAAGTTTTTTTTAGTTTATAAATCCTTCACATTATAATAAAAATTTATTATATTATATTTGAGTACGTGTTTATTGTTTAAGATTTTATGATAGTGAGAGAAACAAGAAATCTTCATGCACGGCCCCCAACCATGAGGTAACTCTCAATGCTTTCCCTTATTAAAAAAGCTGTCAATGCTTTCAAATATGTGGTAACCATATTTGACACATTTTTGTTGGATGCTGATGAATTACGTTGCTAAAAGCTGTGTTTACTAATCTATTTATTAATTTGCCAATCTAAGGGCCCCATCGCAGTGAAGCACAGAATAAACACAAACACCATGGAGGTTGGCTGTCCCTTGGTATTAAATGACTTGTTGGTTGAAGGGAGTTTATCCAATCGCTTGATTTAAGGGAGAACATGAAGGCTATTTCCTTTATTTTCAAGGAGAAAAAAAGAATAGCAAAGGTGGTCAAGGTCCTGGTGACGGGGACAGGGATCACGATGACGACCTTGATGATGAACAAGACCTATAAAACCTCATTGAGCTCTGGTGGTGGCTAAGGTAGATTCAAGTGATGAAGCAAAAATTTTGATTGACTGAGTTCAGCTAACAAAAACATGACAGTGAAAATTAAATCTCAAAATAGGTACAATCAACATCATTTAGATCATTGGTTCGTGCATGGGTGCCTCACTGCTTGATTATTGTTACAAATAGGGGGTGCTAATCCACCCATAACTATGTTAGTTGTAACTATATGAATAGATAATATAAAGCTGATGTCGTGGTAGTTATACTATAATTGGTAGATTAGAGAAAAATGATAACAGCTTGCAACCGTGATGGGCCATGATAACATAAATGATCAATATATATTAGGCCATCACAATGTTGAAATTAAACTTACCTGCTGTATTGCATTACTTTAGTGCTATATAGTGAAAATCTTAGCCACTATGACAGCATATAAGCTTATAACAACAGAAAAAGGAAAAAAAAAATACAATCTTATAAGCATTCCACAGTTAAATAGTATTGTTTGCATTTAATAACATGCATTTAATAATATAATCATGAAGATCAAACATAATAATTTATAAAGATGCATAAAAAAAGCTTTTATAGTAGAACTCTTAAATTGTGAATATGTCAAAGGATGGACAATTTGGTTGTTACATGACACTTTTATGATGGTTAACATATATAATGGCCAGTATTTTATGAGCCATTGAATGTGTTAGTAATATAAAAGGGGTGTCTTAAAATCTAGTGACCACTGTAGCATCATAATCAGAATATAAAAGCCCTTATTGGATCATGACCGAAAGCCTTTTGAAATGTTTTAATCATCTTTGGCCGAGCAAGATGTCATCGTGCCACACAATGCCTGCTATGATTTCCTATCCCTCACAAGCATAAAGTTTTGGCAACATTTTGAAGTTGACTTGTATTCGGCTAGTGGAGCTCCCATGTTTGTTAGAGAGAAGATTCTATGACCTTCAAATGAATTTTGATGCAGTATTAGTCTCTTGTTTTTGCATAACTAATGCATGTGATTGCACTTTTGGTAGCAAAGCAGGTAGTAGAAATGTACTAGAGGTTATATCTCGGAAGAATGTATAAGATTGGATAAAATACAAGCCTAAAAATCTTTCAGGTCGTCATGAAACTAGAAAAGTTGTAATGACTGAGGATCTCAGCCAAAAAGGCTAGGCGAAAGCTATTATTTGGATTACTGTATAAATATCCAAGATCAATCCAATGTATAGTCTATATGAGACTTAATATAGTTTGTACGGATTCTCACATATTCTTCTCATTTAAACTCTAACATTACTATTACATTAAATATCCAAATATATTCAAATCCAATCACAAATCCCGCAAATCGAATTGCAAATACCATAATCAATCCATGGTCGACCCCAATAGGCTCGTATTGAAGTTTTCCTAATCCACATTGATGATGAACTAGATCTACTCTGATAACCATTTGTAACAACTCAAAACTTTACCCAAAGGGTTAGCCAAAAATATTATTTAGATTTCTTGGTTCTGCATCAAAGATCTATCTAGTGCATAGCTAATGTGAGACTAAAAACATGCTGACACTACTCCTCGCACAAGTTTGTTAATGAAGCTTACTAAAAATGTGATTGTTTTTAAGCATACCCTTAGGGCAACTAAATGAAATATACTATTCTATGACATTATCTCAATAGCTTTCTAATCTAAATCACAGTTTACAAAACATATGGCCTTTAATGTCAACTTCACGACAGAAGTACTTAGGGTTAGTCTAGTAGTCCTGAGTTGATGATCCACCTGAATGGTTGCTCGTAAGAGCATCGATGCTTTTCTTGAGCCAATGCACGTTCATAACTCCTTTTTCAGTAGTTGTACTGTACTCACTTCTTTCTTTGAATTTTATGGCGGCCGGCTACCATTTTTCGTGAGAAACAAGAAGAATTACGTCTTCCAGGAAAAGAAATCACCAATGTTTTCAAAAGCTTAAGATATACGGAGCTTTCATCTTTTATCCATAAAACTCAGCAACCAACTTTTGACTTTGTGATCAAACTGCAAAACAATAAGCCTCAAAAAAAATTCAAGTAAAACAGTTATATTCATAGCATTGGTCCGCATTTAAATCCCTCATGGATGCTAATATCAATACTAATGGTGCATATAAATCATATGTAAAGCCTATAATTACTTTCATTAAAGCATAGACATAGAAACAAAGAAATAGACCAGCCTACCAAAATGATTAAACAAGAAAAAGAGAGGGGAGGGAAAAATAAAAAAAGAAAAAATAATAGTGCCACGCCATTATTCTTTCTCCCGTTGGAGTTTTAATTTTAAAAAATAAATAAATAAATTTTTCTTATCTCCTACCCTTTAGTTGTTTTAAATATTTTAAAATATCTTTTTGTGAGACGCCTCTTTTAGAAGAGTTGTGACTCTTTGAAAGAGAATGTTGGCTCTTGAAAAAATATTATGTTTTCTAAAACATTACGTATATTTGGAACAATCGCGTCTCTTTGATCTTCGGATAGAGTCTATAAATATTCTCCTCCGGAATTAATTCTTATCTAATCCAATCTCTCTCCCTTTCTCACCAATACTCTATCTTTCGAGAGTTTCTTCCATAGACAGAATTCTTCCACTCTTCCATTTTTCAACTTTCTACCTTTTATTTTTTTTATCATCTCTTTTTATTTTTTGGGCATCTGAAGGAGTCGGGTGGGTTAAGTCTTCCCAGCAATCGTACTCATTAGAAGAGGATCTGGCTGAGCCGAATTGCTGTACCTTAGGGACGAGATCATTACAAATCCATACATAGGGGGCGAATAACGTTCTTTGGGCAGTATATATCAGATGCCTCGATCCAAACAAGCTCTTTTCGATCTTTTAAATTTATTTTAGTAAATTATTCTTGTATAATACTATTATAAAATAATGATATAGTAATTTATAGACAATAATTTCTCCAACAGTCTAAGAACGTGAGCTTGATTTACTAGAAATTGCTATATATATATATATATTAAAATTTAATTTGATAGCATAGAATTAGGTTTAGTTTAATTGTATAGAAATTTAAAAGACTTAACTTCAGTCAGAAGGTTGTTTTCTTCACAAAAAATAGTATTTTAAATAAGTCATATTGCTCTAAAAATTGTGCAAATAGCTTTCTGCAACTTTAAAGACCATACAAAATATTTTCTGTATATTTAAAATCTTTGCAGAATTTTTGTTTCATTGAAAATAGTGCAGAAATTTTCTGCAAATTAAAATATGTGTAGAAGATTACTGCATCTTTAAATTCCGTGCAGATTTTATACAGAATTAAATTATGTATAGTCTATTTTCTACGATCTTTAATTTTTGACAAGGATTTTCTTCACCTTTAAAATTTATGTAGAAAACTTCTGCATTTTTAAAAACTGTGCAAAAATTATTGTTGCTTTAAAAATCCTGCATATATTATTAGTTGTTTTCGAAATACCTATTACTGCTGCTTTGAAAAACATATAAAAATTACAATATTACTTTACTTTTATATTTCTTAGTATAGTAATTTAATTTTACTATTATTATATCTCTTTATTGCATTTATTTCAAAACCTAGAAGTATTTTATTGAAAGCCATTAATTAACTATTCAAATATATAGCGCCAATCCCCGTGAAACTTGTATTTGCATAACAAACTAAGCAAATAAAACTTTATAAATGGCTTCTTTTGATAATCATAGTTCAATCAAACCCGAAAAATTTAGTGGATCTTCTATTAAAAGGTGGCAAAGCCAACTAAAATATTGGCTCACCATCTTAGAGTTGATCTCTGCCATAAAATTCTCTAATCTTAGACTATCATATGGATCAACCTCTCAACCCTCTTCTAGCCCTCAAGATTTTGGATCATCTGGCTCTCTCTAAAACCCCTAAAAAAATTGATTTCTATCACCAATGTAGAATCCTTAATGCCCTTACTGATTCTCTATATAATGTGTACCTTTCTACCAAATCGACTAAGAAACTTCGGGATGCTCTTAAAGCGGAATAACGATTCAATGATGCCGGTCTTGATCAGTTTTCCGTATCCAAGTTCCATAAATATGCCATGGTCGATTCCAAATCTATCAATATCCAAATCCATGAATTTCAAGATCTTCCTAGAAAGGCCGAATTGACATGTTGCAAATTCTCTAAAAATTATAGGGTCCAAGCCTTAGTTGATTCTCTCCCTCCATCTTGGTCAAGTTTTTCTCATGAGTTAAGTCATAAGCAAGGTGACTTAACCCTATCAGAGATTATAAACTCTATCAGGATCGAAGAGGAGCATCGACTTAAACATAAGCTTAAAATGGATTTTGGACCCAAGATCAATGTGATTGAATCAAGTCAAAACTATTTCAAACCTCATAGAAAATTCTCTAAAAAGAAAAAATCCTAGAATCCTTCAAATTTTGTATGTTGTTCCAAACCTCTTAAAAGCCATAACCGTCTGGATCAGAAGCCAAAAAGGAAGGAGACCTTTTGCCTTGTGTGCGGGCGATCAAATCATATAGCGAAGGACTACTACCATAGAAAGACTGAACCTTGGAGGAAAAGACCACCTAAACCTCAAGTTAATATAGTTGAAGATGGTTCTCGATCTTCGTTCAAGTCAAAAAGTCAAATTCCTTTAGTTTTTCTTGTCCATTCTTCTTGAGATTGGGGGCTTGATTCCGGAGCTAATGTTTATATTTGCTTTGATCCCTCTCCGTTCTCCACCTTTCAGGAATCAAGTGGAGGAGGTGTAACGCTTAGAAATAACTCCTCAACACAAGTGCTAGGAAAAGGACGAGTGGACCTAAAGATGACATATGGAAAAACTCTAATCTTACACGAAGTGATGTTTGTCCCCAATGTTAGGAGGAATCTCATTAGTGGACCTCTTCCCAATGTTAGAATCTAATAAGCTTGTAAGTACTATAATAATGAATTTGTTGGAAAAGACTTTGTATCTGAAGGGCAATTCAAATTGAGTGTAATTTCTAAAGATTCTAATAAAGATCATCCTTTTATTCTAAATCTTGAATCTTCTAATGTTTGATATGGCAAGCTTGGTCATGTGCATTCTGATTAGATCCATCACATGACTAACTTGAATATGATCCCTAAGATCCATCTAGATAAAATGGTCAAATGTGAAATTTGTGTTCAAGCCAAAAGTATCCAAAAACTTTTCAAATTTGTTAATAGAAGTTCTAACCTTCTTCACCTAATTCATAGTGATATGTATGACTCTACTAAAATTCCAACTCGAGGAGAAAATTGTTACTTTGTAACATACATTGATGACTTCTCTAGGTATTATTATACATATCTAATCAAATCTAAAAATGAAATCTTAGACAAGTTTAAAATCTATAAGGTTGAAGCTGAATCCTAAACTGAGAAAACTCTTAAAAGCTTAGGTCTGATCGAGGTAGAGAATATACCTCGAATGAAATGGCTCTATTCTGTCAAGTGTTAGATGTATGCCCTAGAAACCAATTTCGGCTGACACATTATTAATTCTAGAACATAATTTGTACTTGACTTTATTATTATTGAATAAATGAAAGGCATCTTTTTCATTCATATTATTATTGTGTCTATGAATCGTCCAAGAAATTAATAAGATGATGATGCATATTCTCAAGAGTTGAGAATTTGAGCCATGTATCATTAGTGATTAATTTCTAAACGCTCTTGATCGATGGATCATCATGAGGACGGTGATCGATCCAATGAGATCAGTGCACACATTACTTTTTCTATGGATGGACGAGACTCGAGTCCACGGTGTAGGGACACTGAAGTAATAGTGCAGGTGCTTGTTAGAGAACAAGGGTACTGAGCTTGACCAATACAAGAAGTCACTTGGATGTCTATCCACTCGTCAGTGACTTGCTTGATGTTGCAGTAGTGTGACTGGTCCTTTGACCTGCAATGCTTCGGCTACTCACAGTGAGGTTATTGTAGTTTGACTGCACACATACATGGTCTCTAGCCATATGAGTCCATGCAGTGTAGATTGGCTGCAGTAGGTTCACTGTAGGAGTAGAGTATGTACCTATAAGGAATCTATCGACCTTGATAGATAAGGAGAGATCCTATGTGATTTATAAGACTGAGTTCGTAAGACCTCGGCCGGGGCAGATTGCACAGTGGAGAAAGAGTTCTCCGCTCTCGAACTTAAGTCGAATAAATCTTGACATATGACAGACGAAGGGGTTTGACGAGTTATCCATGACCTCCGTTTTGTAGGGATCCACGATAGAAGGACTGTATCACATGATAACTGCACCTAGAGGTTCATCATTCTATTCTACTGGGTAGCCACTACATGCTGCTAGGTGTCACTGGTGGATGGTGGGACTCATAGGGATTATCTCGATGATCGATAAATCCTAATGAGTAGAGTTGGAATCGATCCAATCCATTGAAAGGAGTTTTCAATGATATTCTGATAGAGATCACAATATATCTCACTACCAGTCAGAGTAGAACCTATGGGGTCACACACATAAGAAGCACTGACCGATCCGATGGTTGAATCGTGATTAGGAATCACAAGTAATCAATTCGATTGATAATAAGTTGAAGAAGGAACAAAGAAAATTAATTAATTAGGACTTAATCACAAATCCTACTACGAGTAGGATTCCTAGAGTCCTAATTGGATTAGGACTGGAAATCCTAATTGGAGTAGGACTGGGATTCCTACTTTGGAGTAGGATTCCCACAATCCTAATTAGATTAGTATTTTGAATTCAATTTGGATTCTTACTTAGAATAGGATTCCTAGAAGTCCTAATTGGATTAGGACTTCGGATTCAAATAAGAGTCCTAATTGGATTAGGACTAAAAATTAAATAAGTCCTAATTGGATTAGAATTTCTTAAGTCCTAATTAATTATTAATCTAATGAATCAACAAGACTCCTAATTGGATTAGGATTGAAGGGTTCAATTGAGTCATGGTTCATTAAGTTCTAATTAGATTAGAACTTACCTAGATTAAACCCAAATTGGTCCACCCTTGGTCCAAGCCTAATTAGATAGGACCAAACCATGAGAGGGACACCTAAGAGGAGGATTAGGTTAACCAAAGAAGAGGGGCATGAGCCCCTCTCCTTTTTCTTGGTGCGGCATGAAGGGAGGGGGCCGGCGCCCCCTCTTTGGAAATTAGTCTAGGGCTCCTAAATTGTAGGAGCCCTAGATGGCTTTAAAAAGGGAGCAAGGGGCCGGCGCCCTAATGAGTGAAAGCCCTCCTCCTTGCAGCCGTGGCCTCCCTCTCCTCCTTCTCCATCTTCAGCCGCAAGCAAGGGAAAGAAAAGGAAGATTGTTTGGTGGCCTCTTCCTCCTCCCTTCTTCCTTCCAACGCAGGGAAAAGAAAGAAGGCTGCAGAGGCTTTGATCTTCTTCCTCTCTTCATCCTTCTTCCTCCTCCTCCCAAGCACAATCAAGGGTTGATTGCAAGGGAGGAAATCAGCCATCAAAGTTATCTCTGCAAGGGAGCTAGCACCCCGGGGAGATAGAAAGCTTGGATCAGTTTTCTGCTTCGTGTGGATACCCGTAGAGGCCGGGCACTTGAACGGCTTCAAGCGAACCTTCATCCAAAATCACGATCATTAGTTTGCGGTGATCATCTACTCGCACAAGGTGAAGATCTGATCTTCCTAAGTTTCTAAAAGTTTTAATTCTTATATATCTACGAACGGTTTCTTAAAATACGTTCATGCGATGAACGTCGATCCCGCTTATGCCGATTCCGGTGCCATCTAAATTTTTTTGAATTTTCTGTGGCATGGGCGGATTCCCAACATCAAGGACATGGTATCATTCATAAGGTTACTCCTTACTCCTCGCAATTGAATAGTGTAGCAGAATGGAAGAATCGTACCCTTATGGACATAGTTAATTCAATGTTAATCAATTCAGGAGCACTCGAAAACTTGTGGGGAAAGCTCTTTTAGCAAGCCATTATATCCTAAATAGAAAACCTTTTATAGATAATAATAAGACACTTTTTGAACTCTAGAAGGGTAGAACTCCTCTATTAGATTATCTTAAAGTATGGGGGTGCCTAGCTAAAGTAGGTATACCGAAACCTAAGAAAGGAAAAATTGGCCCTAAAACCATAGATGCAATATTTATAGGGTATTTCTTAGATAGTAGCATAAATAGATTCCTTGTAATTAATTCTAAAATAAGTGATATCTCTAATAACACTCTCATCGAGGCTAAAGTTGCTACTTATTTTGAAAATATTTTTCTTTTAAAAACCAAATAACAAATCAAATTAATATGATCTATCATCTAACCCTAGGACTCAAAAGTTTTCTATGATTCAAGAAAGAGGAAGAGGTCTAACCCTGATCATGGACTTTCTGAACCTAGAAGGAACACAAGGAATAGAAAGAAAAAGGACCTTGGTGAAGATTTCTTTACTTTTCTAGTTGAAGTGATCCTTCCACATTTACAGGGACAATGTCTTCACCAGATGACCCATTTTGGAAGGAAGCCATCAACTCTGAATTCAACTCAATTATCCTAAACCAGGTCTGGATCCTAACTAATCTTTCTCTAGGTAGTGAACCATTAGGTTGTAAGTGGGTATTCCATAGGAAGCTTAGACTCGATGGATCAATAGAAAAGTATAAGGCTAGATTAGTGGCTAAGGGGTATAACTAGAAAAAAAAATTAGATTATTTTGATACCTATTCCCCTGTAGCTAGAATCTCTACTCTTAGAACCCTTCTTATCATTGCTTCTATCTATAAGTTGATCATTCATCAAATGGATGTAAAGACTACGTTCCTAAATGGAGATCTAAATGAAGATCTATATTAAACAATTTGAACGATTCATTGTAAGAGACAAAAGAACAAAGTTTGCAAACTTGTTAAGTCCCTATACGGTCTCAAAGAGGCACCTAAACAATGGCATGAAAAATTTAATAGAACTATTCTTTTCTTTGGTTTCGCCATCAATGATCATAACAAGTGTGTGTATTTCAAAATCATGGAGGATGATTGTGTGATCTTTTGTTTATACATCGACAATATTTTGATCTTTGGAACTTCTCTTAAAATCATATCTGAAATCAAATAATTCCTTCCAAATCACTTTGATATGAAAGATTTAGGTAAAGGATATCATCCCTGGGATAAAGCTGATCAATTTTTTTAAAGTTATCACTCTCTCCCTTGCTCATTCCATCAAGAAGATGATTCAAAAATTTGGTTACTCTAATCAAAAATCTATATTTACCCTTTATGATCCAAGTATTCATCTCAAAAGGAATTCAAAAATCCTCCCACTGACTTCACCAAATCATATAGAGGACTAGCTCTTATTGGTCTATTAGACACCTAAATCAGTCACACTGATTTTTCTTAATGGCATGGGTGAGTGCCAAGTATCAAGGTACCTTAATCAAAACTTGATCGACCAAATTGGCCAGGTAAGAGAGATCATGGGAGGGTTACGCCATTAACCTCTTTCCTAGACACCAACTATGTTGGCCAGGTAAGAGGTAGCCCCAATTAAAAACCATGATCAAATGCCGACTTACCTTAGACACCAATTGGTTTATCAAGTTGATTTAGGTTATCCTTGGGAACTCGGGCTCGACCACTAAGCCACAATCAGATCCAGTTGAAATGTTTGGATATGATAAACTACAACTATTGAGTTTGATCATTTTATAAACCTTGATTTAGTCTAGTTCAACTATTGATTAGATTAAATCATGTTTCTTAAATTAGTCCATTTCAATTTGATTTCATGATTAGGTCTAACCTAGTCAACTAATCTGATTGTGCTAACCCATCCCCAAATCCCATGTTCAAATTTAAATTTTAATTCGAATTTCAAATTTTGAATTTTAAATCTTTATTTGAAATTCAAATTTTAAATTTTAAATTCAACATTTAATTCTTTATTAAATGCATTATGATCATGGATTCAAGGTGTCAATTTATTCCAAATATAAACAATTTATATTTAAATTTTGTGGTCATAATAAATTTAAAACTGAAATTTCATAAACATCAATTATGCATAATTTCACAAAAATAAACTATTTATTTTATGATACAAATTAATCTCAATTTTGTGCTAGGACAACCTTTTCACTATAAGGGGTTAACCTTATAGCAGGACAACCTTATAATTCAGCACAAGATTAATATTTTATCAATAAATCTAGATCTAATCTAAATTTAAAAATTAAATCATGCATAATTCTAGATATTATAGGCCAATTCCATCGGCCAACCTGGCTCTGATACCAGTTGAAGGGAAAATTTCCCGAGTTGTCCGATAAAATCGAACGCCAGGCATGAAAAATCAGTTTTAATTTTTTTTTATTTTATTTATAACAATTATAAATATTAAATTTAACTTTTATGTAAAATTACCTCAAGCCCGTAGCGGAAGTTGGTCGAGGTAATTTGAATCTGGATCTGGATCTAGATCCCTGAAGGTAGCTCTGTAAGGCCTGGATCTGCAAGCCCTCTACTTCGCACGCACGTCGAGCTTCGTAGGAAGGTTGGACGATATCTGTATTTTGCAAAACCACTTTTTGCAAAAAGGACCCTAGAAGAAACACTTTTCTTTTCTTCTCTTCTTCTTCTTCCTTCTCTCCCGTTTCCAACCCGAGAGCTTCAATTTTGGACTGATCGTAGAGGAGAAGAGAGGAGACTAGAAAGCCGGATCTGAATGCTTGCCACTGGGAGAAGATTGAGAGAGAAGGACCACTTCTTCTCTCTTCCTCTTCTCCTTTAGAAAAATCCCACCGAAGCCGCCTCTGTCTGTGAAGTTTCTTCCCAAAATTTCACGGACAGATTCACACCTTTTTCTCTCTGATTCGTTCTGTATTCAAGAGGAAAACGTTGGTCTATCTATAGGCCAACGCAGAGAGGATTTAAGAGGAGTAATGACTGTCTTTACGAATCCATACGTTATAAATTCATAACGTTTGTTTCAAAAACAAACGTGGGAAAAAAACAGTAAATCCATCCGATAACAGCCGGATTTCAAAAATCAAATTTAACCGGAATGTAGCCGGTTCAAAACCGGACATTCCGGTCCAGACGGCAGAGCGGCCGGAGGCCAGACGGTGGCACGGTGTGGAGACGAAGCCGGGAGGAAGAAGGCTCTGTTTTCTCCTCCCAGGCTTTTCTCCATCGCGGTTCACAAAAAAATCCTTAAGGGTCCATGAGGGGGAGTGGTCCACGGGTCCATGGGAGTTTAAAAACAAGTCAGCCGTAACCATTTAAATGGGATTAGTCAAATAGGAAATGGGTTAGCCCATTTTGAAATAAAGCAAGCCTATTTGGTTCTAAACCAAATTGACAGCCCATTTGGTTCTAAACCAAATTGACAGCCCATTTGAATGATTTTTGACCCGAAAAAATTCCACATGAGTCCGACTCATGAGAGATACAATTAGGTCCAGTTTCGGCTCGATCCAAGTCCGACTTAGATCAGAACAAATATGAAATTAAATCCCAATTAAATCATGATCGAGCCCAATTACACTAATTTAGACCCAATCAAATCCAATCTCAACAATTGAGTCCTGATCAAGTTCCATTACATTAATTGAAACTTGATTGACCCGAAATACAGACTTAATTAGTTGTTCATCCATGAAATTTAGCATGTACCTCATGTTCAGTGCTAGCTGAACATAGACAGAACCAAATTCCAAATGACCCACAATTTAATTCTTAATTAAATTGGGTCAAGACCTTCTTACTTAGTTTGACTAATGTGCGTGACTCCGATAGGTTCGAACACTAAGCCGGTAGTACATGGACTACTCCATGCACTAATCGAGGTGACCATCTAGCAATGATACCCGACGTCCGGATAGGTCGAATATGCAAAGCAACATTCAAGAACCTAGACGTATGGTTGTTGCATAATTCATCCCTATGACCATCGATGCTCAAGATGACCTCAGAGTGGACTGTCGAATTCTGGGTCCGGTCATCCATAGTGTATTTCAATTAATCAAATCAAGTGACCATCACTTGGTTTACCCTGGCCAAGGTTTTACTGAATTGAAATACAGCGAGACATCAACTCCTATAATCTGGAGCGGTCAATCCCATCTTGACTCGTACACAGACTTCGCGAGTACTTGACTGCACCCAGCATCCTTCCGATCCCTGAATTAGAAATTCAGGTCATCCAGTGCCTAAGTACAGTGAGTTGCTTGCAAGTC
Source organism: Phoenix dactylifera (assembly GCF_009389715.1). Lineage (NCBI taxonomy): Eukaryota > Viridiplantae > Streptophyta > Magnoliopsida > Arecales > Arecaceae > Phoenix > Phoenix dactylifera. The sequence goes on along the minus strand of NW_024067679.1, from coordinate 1,390,776 downwards.
ACCGTGACAGTCTCAGGTCTAAGGGGTACTTATGCCCATACGCTTTGCGAGCTAACTCCCGACAGTAGAGTGCTACGCAGGTGAGTCACTGTTCAGTGATGATGTACTCCTACATCTCACCTGTATGCCATACAGTGTCTCCACACTTCTTGGTTTAAGAGGACAACCAACTAAATGACACACAACGACCTATACTTGACATAGCTATTGTCCAATTGACAGCTCATCATTTGGTCGCGAACTGGTTTAAGGACTAAATGATAAAACCTCTTTTATCCACTAAATTAGTCCTAAGAACTTCATCACAATACACAGGAGTTCAATTTGAAGATGTAACACTTGTGATGAATAGAAAATTGCCAGAATAAATTTTTATTCATTTTAATAAAATATATACATAATCCAATTTCTTACAATTAAAAATTGGCTTTGGGACACAATTCCCAACAACTCCCACTTGGACTAAAGCCAATTTGTACAGTATCTTATACCCATCTTCGATTTGTGATAATCGAACTCCTTTACAGAAAGGGCTTTAGTGAATGGGTCAGCTAGGTTCTCCTTTCCATCGATCTTCTGAAGATTGACGTCACCTCGTTCCACAATCTCTCGTACAAGGTGGTAGCGACGCAGAATGTGCTTGGTTCTATGGTGAGACTTTGGCTCCTTTGCTTGTGCAATGGCTCCAGTATTGTCACAATACAAAAGAACTGGACCATTGATTGAGGGAGCAACACCAAGTTGATTTACAAACTTCTTGATCCAAACAGCTTCCTTTGCCGCATCTGATGCAGCAACATACTCTGCTTCGCATACGGAATCGGCTACTGAATGCTGCTTGGAACTTTTCCAGCAGACTGCTCCTCCATTCAGGGTAAACACAAATCCTGACATACTCTTACTGTCATCATGGTCTGACTGAAAACTAGAGTCTGTAAACCCCACAAGTTTTAAGTCAGATTCTCCATAGATTAACCATTGGTCCTTAGTATTTCTTAAATACTTAAGGATGGTTTTCACCACCTTCCAATGGTTCTCACCCGGATCAGACTGATACCTACTCGCTACTGCTAGTGAGTAAGCAACATCCGGTCTTGTACATGTCATGGCGTACATGATAGAACCTATTGCAGAAGCATATGGGATTCTACTCATACGCTCTCTCTCTTCGGAAGTTGTCGGACAATCTTTCTTAGAGAGAGAAATTCCTTGGCCTATCGGAAGATAGCCCTTCTTAGAATTCTCCATGTTGAACCGCTTCAACATAGTGTCGATGTACGTGGATTGGGACAATCCAAGCAACTTCTTAGATCTATCTCTATAGATCTTCATCCCTAAGATGTAGGATGCTTCTCCCAAATCCTTCATGGAGAATTGTGATGACAGCCAAAGTTTCACATTTTGTAATGCAGGAATGTCATTCCCAATTAAGAGAATGTCATCCACATACAACACAAGAAATGTGATCACTAAACCGTTAACCCACTTGTAGACACAAGGTTCTTCTTCGTTCTTAACGAAGCCATATGTTTTGATAGTTTTATCGAAACGTATGTTCCAACTTCGAGAAGCTTGCTTAAGTCCATAAATGGACTTTTGTAGCTTGCATACTTTGGACTCGTCTATGGATGTGAAACCCTCAGGTTGTATCATATACACCTCTTCTTCCAGCTCTCCATTTAGAAAAGCTGTTTTCACATCCATTTGCCAGATTTCATAATCCATATATGCTGCTATAGCTAGCATGATCCGAATAGATTTTAGCATTGCCACAGGGAAAAAAGTCTCGTCATAATCGATACCATAACGTTGACGATACCCCTTGGCAACCAGACGGGCTTTATAGGTCTCCACCTTTCCGTCTGCGCCTCTCTTTCTTTTGAAGATCCATTTGCACCCTATGGGTTTTATCCCTTCGGGTGGATCAACTAGTGTCCATACACTATTGATTTCCATGGATTTCATTTCGGATCTCATGGCATTAAGCCATAACTCAGAGTCGGACCTTTGCATAGCATCCATATAGCTAATCGGATCCTCATTGTTCTCATCAAGCTCAATGGGATCTGCGTCTTGGACCAAGAAACCGTAGTATCTGTCCACTTGACGCGGTACTCTACCTGATCGCCTTAATGGTGCTTCTACATTGGGCTCCGGGTTTGATCTAATCGAATCCGGTTCTGTGGGTTCAGTAGTTTGTGTTAAATCTTCCATCTGTTGAGCTTCATTAAGTTCAACCTTAGAGGCAACAATTCCTTCACTAAGGAATTCTTTTTCCAAAAAGGTTGCCTTAAGTCCTACGAACACCTTTTGTTCATTAGGAAGGTAGAAGTAATAACCCCTAGTTTCCTTGGGGTACCCTACAAAATAACACTTATCGGACCTAGGACCAAGTTTGTCAGTTTGAGAACGTTTGACATAAGCCGGACATCCCCAAACCCTAAGGTATGAAAGTGTCGGCTTACGCCCAGTCCATATCTCATATGGAGTCTTCTCAACAGACTTACTTGGAACCTTATTTAGTATTATACACGCAGACTCTAAAGCATAACCCCAAAAAGATACAGGCAGACTAGTAAACCCCATCATGGATCGAACCATGTCTAACAGAGTTCGATTCCTCCTTTCGGATACACCATTGTGCTGAGGTGTTCCTGGAGGGGTCCATTGTGAGAGAATCCCATTCTCCTCTAGATAAGTCAAGAAATCACCAGAAAGGTATTCTCCTCCTCGGTCTGACCGAAGGATCTTAATACTCTTTCCAGTCTGTTTTTCTACTTCATTACGAAATTGTTTGAACATTTCAAATGATTCCGACTTGTGCTTCATCAGATAGACATACCCATACCTGGATAGGTCATCTGTGAAGGTTATGAAGTAGGCATAACCACCTTTGGCACTTACGTTCATAGGTCCACATACATCAGTATGTATGAGGCCAAGAACATCGCTGGCTCGTTCACCCTTTCCAGAAAAAGGTGACTTGGTCATCTTACCCAGAAGACAGGATTCACAAGTTGGCAATGATTCACAATCATTGATTTCTAAAATGCCCTGTTGGGCTAACCTGTTTATCCTGTTTTTATTTATGTGACCTAACCGGCAATGCCACAAATAGGCTTCATTGACATTATCTAACTTAGGGCGTTTATTAGAGGTGTACATTACATTCACAGGCAGTGATAGAGTATAAATGCCATATTTCAATTGTCCACGAAAAATTTTAATACCATTCAAAATGATATCACAAAAATTTTCTTTTATTGATAAACAATAACCATTTTTGGCCAAAAGGCCTACAGAGATGACATTCATTAAAAATGTTGGACAATAATGACAATCATCTAATATGACTACTCTAGATTCAAAAACAAGCTGAATGACTCCTAAAGCTAGGACTGGAACTGATCTTCCATCTCCAACGTTCAGGAATCTCTCGTCATTCTTGAATCTTCTACTAACTTGAAGTCCCTGCAACGAATTGCAAATATTAATTGGACTTCCGGTATCCAATACCCAAGTGGTAGAATCATAAATTGAAAAATTACAAGGTGTTATCATATAATTACCTTGTGCAGCAACTGTTTGCTACTTTTTCTTCTTAGGCCTGTTTGGATCAAGGGACGCTATGTAAGCCGGACAGTTCCGCTTCCAATGACCCATCTTCTTACAGAAGAAGCACTCTGCCTTGCTCTTATCGGCTTTATGCTTCTTAGTCTGGCTGGGCTTAGAGACCCCAGCACGAGCTTTCTGCACCTTCTTCTTCTTTCCTTTCTTAAAGAAAGAAAGTCCTGCAGAAGTCCCACCTACCACATTCACCGACTCCTTTTTGAGTTGGTGATCCTTCTCATAGGTCTGCAGTAAACCTAGCAAACCATGATAGGATACTTCAGGTTTAGTCATTCTATAATGACTAAGGAAGGTCAGGTAGGACTTGGGAAGTGAGTTTAAAATGGCGTCCTTGCCCAATTGCTCGTGCAAAGGAAAGCCAAGTTTACTTAGACGATCGATTTGTTCGATCATGTACAATACATGATCGGTGACCGATGCTCCTTCCCTCATGCGGGCATTGAATATAGCGCAGGAGGTTTTATGTCGTTCAACATCATCAGGTGTGCCGAAAGACTCCTTCAACATTTGAAGGATTTCCACTGGCTGCGCTTCCTCGAATTTACGACTAAACTCGTCATTCATCGAGGCCCTCATGATGCAACGCACTGTAGTGCGATCGTTGAGCCACTTCTGATAAGCGTCTCTGATTGCACGTGGTGCATTGGCTGCAGGTTCCTCAGGTGCAGGATCCGATATCACATACAGGATCCGCTCATGCTCTAATACTATTTTCATCTTTCGATACCAGCTATCGAAGTTAGGTCCATTAAGCTTATCATTGTCTAATAGTGTTCGGAGGGATAATGAGTTAGCCATATCTGAAAAAATAAAAGAAAAAACCCAACTAATCAGTATATGATTTATTTAATCTTAAAGACTTGGATTTTAGTCTAAAGTTTTCTCCCACTATTTTAATCGAATTAATAGCCTCTACCTTTAATTCGAGGAATTACTTTAATTCCCTAGTGGGTACTAGAATCCGCATAGACTGCATACGGGCCCAAGGAAGGCTCGGCCAACCCATGTGCATCTAAGGGTAGGTACATTACCAATTATTTTTCTAAACAATTTCTAATTTTGCCCCAAGTGGTAATCAGTAGGCGGAGGCCTCCACTGAAAATCCTGGTTAGGTCCAACCATTAATGAACTAACTCGATGATACTACCTAATGTATGATCAGGCCCGAGGAAGGCTCGGCCAACCTAATCACAATTAGATAGCTCAAAAAGCTATCATATAATGAAGGATAATTCCAGTATTTAGAGGAACACCAGACGGAAGCGTCCTGCATGTTCAACTGTAATATTGGACCTATTATCATTCACCTTAATGGGAGGCTATGATCTAGTTATCTATATAACTTTATCATTTTAAGGACCTAATAATTTAGAGGATTTTAAATGATATGTAACACTGACCGATAATTCTAAATCCTCCCACTGACTTCACCAAATCATATAGAGGACTAGCTCTTATTGGTCTATTAGACACCTAAATCAGTCACACTGATTTTTCTTAATGGCATGGGTGAGTGCCAAGTATCAAGGTACCTTAATCAAAACTTGATCGACCAAATTGGCCAGGTAAGAGAGATCATGGGAGGGTTACGCCATTAACCTCTTTCCTAGACACCAACTATGTTGGCCAGGTAAGAGGTAGCCCCAATTAAAAACCATGATCAAATGCCGACTTACCTTAGACACCAATTGGTTTATCAAGTTGATTTAGGTTATCCTTGGGAACTCGGGCTCGACCACTAAGCCACAATCAGATCCAGTTGAAATGTTTGGATATGATAAACTACAACTATTGAGTTTGATCATTTTATAAACCTTGATTTAGTCTAGTTCAACTATTGATTAGATTAAATCATGTTTCTTAAATTAGTCCATTTCAATTTGATTTCATGATTAGGTCTAACCTAGTCAACTAATCTGATTGTGCTAACCCATCCCCAAATCCCATGTTCAAATTTAAATTTTAATTCGAATTTCAAATTTTGAATTTTAAATCTTTATTTGAAATTCAAATTTTAAATTTTAAATTCAACATTTAATTCTTTATTAAATGCATTATGATCATGGATTCAAGGTGTCAATTTATTCCAAATATAAACAATTTATATTTAAATTTTGTGGTCATAATAAATTTAAAACTGAAATTTCATAAACATCAATTATGCATAATTTCACAAAAATAAACTATTTATTTTATGATACAAATTAATCTCAATTTTGTGCTAGGACAACCTTTTCACTATAAGGGGTTAACCTTATAGCAGGACAACCTTATAATTCAGCACAAGATTGATATTTTATCAATAAATCTAGATCTAATCTAAATTTAAAAATTAAATCATGCATAATTCTAGATATTATAGGCCAATTCCATCGGCCAACCTGGCTCTGATACCAGTTGAAGGGAAAATTTCCCGAGTTGTCCGATAAAATCGAACGCCAGGCATGAAAAATCAGTTTTAATTTTTTTTTATTTTATTTATAACAATTATAAATATTAAATTTAACTTTTATGTAAAATTACCTCAAGCCCGTAGCGGAAGTTGGTCGAGGTAATTTGAATCTGGATCTGGATCTAGATCCCTGAAGGTAGCTCTGTAAGGCCTGGATCTGCAAGCCCTCTACTTCGCACGCACGTCGAGCTTCGTAGGAAGGTTGGACGATATCTGTATTTTGCAAAACCACTTTTTGCAAAAAGGACCCTAGAAGAAACACTTTTCTTTTCTTCTCTTCTTCTTCTTCCTTCTCTCCCGTTTCCAACCCGAGAGCTTCAATTTTGGACTGATCGTAGAGGAGAAGAGAGGAGACTAGAAAGCCGGATCTGAATGCTTGCCACTGGGAGAAGATTGAGAGAGAAGGACCACTTCTTCTCTCTTCCTCTTCTCCTTTAGAAAAATCCCACCGAAGCCGCCTCTGTCTGTGAAGTTTCTTCCCAAAATTTCACGGACAGATTCACACCTTTTTCTCTCTGATTCGTTCTGTATTCAAGAGGAAAACGTTGGTCTATCTATAGGCCAACGCAGAGAGGATTTAAGAGGAGTAATGACTGTCTTTACGAATCCATACGTTATAAATTCATAACGTTTGTTTCAAAAACAAACGTGGGAAAAAAACAGTAAATCCATCCGATAACAGCCGGATTTCAAAAATCAAATTTAACCGGAATGTAGCCGGTTCAAAACCGGACATTCCGGTCCAGACGGCAGAGCGGCCGGAGGCCAGACGGTGGCACGGTGTGGAGACGAAGCCGGGAGGAAGAAGGCTCTGTTTTCTCCTCCCAGGCTTTTCTCCATCGCGGTTCACAAAAAAATCCTTAAGGGTCCATGAGGGGGAGTGGTCCACGGGTCCATGGGAGTTTAAAAACAAGTCAGCCGTAACCATTTAAATGGGATTAGTCAAATAGGAAATGGGTTAGCCCATTTTGAAATAAAGCAAGCCTATTTGGTTCTAAACCAAATTGACAGCCCATTTGGTTCTAAACCAAATTGACAGCCCATTTGAATGATTTTTGACCCGAAAAAATTCCACATGAGTCCGACTCATGAGAGATACAATTAGGTCCAGTTTCGGCTCGATCCAAGTCCGACTTAGATCAGAACAAATATGAAATTAAATCCCAATTAAATCATGATCGAGCCCAATTACACTAATTTAGACCCAATCAAATCCAATCTCAACAATTGAGTCCTGATCAAGTTCCATTACATTAATTGAAACTTGATTGACCCGAAATACAGACTTAATTAGTTGTTCATCCATGAAATTTAGCATGTACCTCATGTTCAGTGCTAGCTGAACATAGACAGAACCAAATTCCAAATGACCCACAATTTAATTCTTAATTAAATTGGGTCAAGACCTTCTTACTTAGTTTGACTAATGTGCGTGACTCCGATAGGTTCGAACACTAAGCCGGTAGTACATGGACTACTCCATGCACTAATCGAGGTGACCATCTAGCAATGATACCCGACGTCCGGATAGGTCGAATATGCAAAGCAACATTCAAGAACCTAGACGTATGGTTGTTGCATAATTCATCCCTATGACCATCGATGCTCAAGATGACCTCAGAGTGGACTGTCGAATTCTGGGTCCGGTCATCCATAGTGTATTTCAATTAATCAAATCAAGTGACCATCACTTGGTTTACCCTGGCCAAGGTTTTACTGAATTGAAATACAGCGAGACATCAACTCCTATAATCTGGAGCGGTCAATCCCATCTTGACTCGTACACAGACTTCGCGAGTACTTGACTGCACCCAGCATCCTTCCGATCCCTGAATTAGAAATTCAGGTCATCCAGTGCCTAAGTACAGTGAGTTGCTTGCAAGTCACCGTGACAGTCTCAGGTCTAAGGGGTACTTATGCCCATACGCTTTGCGAGCTAACTCCCGACAGTAGAGTGCTACGCAGGTGAGTCACTGTTCAGTGATGATGTACTCCTACATCTCACCTGTATGCCATACAGTGTCTCCACACTTCTTGGTTTAAGAGGACAACCAACTAAATGACACACAACGACCTATACTTGACATAGCTATTGTCCAATTGACAGCTCATCATTTGGTCGCGAACTGGTTTAAGGACTAAATGATAAAACCTCTTTTATCCACTAAATTAGTCCTAAGGACTTCATCACAATACACAGGAGTTCAATTTGAAGATGTAACACTTGTGATGAATAGAAAATTGCCAGAATAAATTTTTATTCATTTTAATAAAATATATACATAATCCAATTTCTTACAATTAAAAATTGGCTTTGGGACACAATTCCCAACAAATTGGATTACTGATTCTCTTGATCTTAAGTCAACCATCGGATATCTCTTTCTTCTTGGTGGTGCTACCGTTGCTTGGGCATCATCCAGACAAACTATTATATCTCGGAGCACTATGAAGGCTGAATTATTTGCTCTAGATACCACGTGTACTGAAGCATAGTGGATTAAAAATCTTATCTCAAAGCTACCATTAGTACCTAAGCCAGTTATATCCATATCAATCTATTGTGATAATAAAGCCGCAATGGAACTGACAAATCAAAAGAGTACTAACAAAAAGATGAACCGGCATATCTAAATTCGTCATAAATTTGTAAGACAACTCAAAAAGAGTAATAAATTTTTTTTTGAAATTTGTCAAGTCTAAAAAAAACTTGGCAAATCATTTAAACAAGGATTTGTCTAGGAGTGGAATCCTAGAATCATCGAGGGTGATGGGGCTTAAGCCCACTATTTGGTCACCGACAATGGATACCTAACCTCTGTGATTGAAGATCCCATGAAAGATGTTCAATATAGTAGAAATGAAACTGGTTGAATAATCATGTCAGGGCATATTTTTCAGAGTATATCTCCTTTCATTCTTATTGATAGTCAACTTTAAAGACCACGCAATAGCACGTATCTGGTAGGATAGTGATTACGGGTATCAATCCATAGGGATTGGGGTATAGTTGTTTTTCTTTAAAAATAAAAATATTTGAAAAAGGATGAATTTGTGAAACTAAGCAATTTAATAAAAGAAAATGCAATTAAAGGGATATCAGTTTAGGAGAACCTAGGGCAAGGAATTCACCACTAACATCGGAACAAGGGTTATTTATATTTTATTTCATTCTTGGATTAACATGCAAATTGGCTACAAGCCTAATAAGCATTCGAATAAAATTTCACAGAAGTAATTTAGGCATAATCCATCTTTAGTTTAGCATGAAATGTCTACCCTAATCTAAGGTGGTAGCACATCGCATCTTTCTTAAGCATGAACTATCTTATTTTTACTTCAATGATCATGAAGAGCAGTTGTATAAACTTCATATTTAAAATCACAGAAATTAAATATGAGATGAAATAAAATATTCATTAGAAAAAGAATAAGGTTTATACAACTCCAAGAATAGAAATTAAAAATATAAAAACCCTTGGCCCTTTGTTAGGGCTACATCCGGCCCTGGAGAAGAGATCAGCCCTGCATGGAGTTGGAGACGGCAGCAGCAGCACAGCAGCAGGCTCCCATCTCTTCCTTCATGATTTCTTTCTTTGAAATATTCCCAAAATAACAAAACTCTTCTCTCTCCTCTTATTTTTTTATTCTCTCATGTTCCCGTGGCTCACTCCCTCCCCTGTTTCCTCTTCTTCTTCCCGTGGGATGTGGCCTCCGAGAGATGATGGGAGCAACCCCCGGTGGGGGAAGAGGGAATGCCCCCCCCCCCCCCCCCGGTGGGGGAGGAATGAATGGAAGAGAAGAATGGGTGGGAAGAATCAAGGGAAGAGGCAGACATGGCTGGGAGATGTTTCATGGGATGCTGAATGGCTGGGCTTCATCGTTGGAGCTGGGAGAAAGGCTGATCGCGACATGATTCGATCACAAATCGTAAGACGCGGACGGGTCTTGAGAGGGTTAATGCGGCTCACGGACTCGGCAAGGATGCTGAGGTGCTTGCGAACGACTGAATCTGGGCTCTGTTCTGCAGCTGGGAAGAGATGAATTTATATAATGATAAAAATTATAATAAGTGCTAAGGATAAAATATTTAACCATGTAAATGTTAACACCTATTATTTATCATTATTTTGCTAGCATTAGGCTAAGTTAATTGGTACTTAGATCGCACTTTTGTGCTCTCATCACTTATGATGAGTGCTCTTATCAGTGACAAAAATATATATTGAAATGATTGAGTTATACTCTTAATAAGTCCAAAATAGAAAATCTGCAAGGTATTAGGTCACAAATACTCTTAGAGGACTTACTTATGTGAGAAATATCATATTGGCCATGACAAGAGGTTTGGGCTAATTATAATAAATTGCTCATAAAAAATTAAAATACTAAGCATAAGGTCTTTAAATGGCGCTGACCGCATAAAGACCCATTTGATCCGTACAGTGTGTGTAATAAGTAAAAGTCTGAGTCAAAGAATCTAGTTCAAAATCTAATCCATTATGGTTCCATCAAATAGAGACTATCAACACTAAATGAGATTCAAGTCCATGAGACAACTCACCCTTTGCATAGTATAAGTTGCCCAGATATTCTACTATATAATTTTCAAAAAAATAAATCTTTTGTGGAGGATTGTTGGAGTTTTAATCAGAAAAAAAATTTAAATTTTTCTTTTTCCTTATTTTAAATATTTTAAAATACCCTTTTGTGAGATGCCTCTTTTAGAAGAGTTGTGACTCTTCGAAAAAAAACGTTGGCTTCCAAAATGATACGGTATTTTCAAAACATTACGTATCCTTAGAACCATCGCATCTCTTTGGTCTTCGGATAGAGTCTATAAATAGACTCACCGGGATTAATCCTTATCCAATCCAATCTCTCTCTCTTTCTCACTGAGTTCTTCCACTCTTCAACTTTTTGCTTCTATCTTTTTTTCTTTTTATCTTTCTTTGCTTTTCTGAGCATGTGAAAGAGTCGGTCGGGTTAAGTCTTCCCAACGATCGTGCTCGTTAAAGGATGATCGAGCTGAACCGGGTTATTATACCTTAGGGACGAGATCGCTGCAAACCCACAAGTAGGGGACGAATCACATTCTTAGGGCAGTGTATATCACACGCTTCGATTCAGACAAGCTCTTTTCATTCTTCTGAATTTATTTTAGTGAATTAATTTTTTATAATGCTATTATAAAATAATAATATAGCAACTTTTAGGCAATAATTTCTCCAACGCCTCCACCATTACAAAATTTTATCATAAGAAATGGCTCCTTAATTAAATCATTCTGTGGACAAACCTTGATGATTTTTCCTTGGGCTCCCCTAATATCATCCCTCCCACTTGGCCTTAATAATAACATCTACGTAGGTCTTTCTCAAGAGAGGAAAAAAAAAAGATCATGTAGGTCAGCACCCCCTGAGCTCATTCCTTTTGACAACTTGGGCCAAATGGGAGGGCTAGGATTCATGTAGGTCCCACCAAGTGTGACTAAGCTTCACCTAAACCTAATTCCTTACTGATGAAAACCGTAATTACCACCCTAAGTTGTGTTTCCTTCTTTCCTTCTCTGCTCGGAAATCTATTGACCTGTAACTGCATGCCACGTGTCAGAGCCACACCTAATCATCTCTCCCCCTTGCTGACGTGTCAATCCCTTCCTTTCACTACAAGAACCCATAGAATTCCCAAAATAGCCTCCTTCGCCCGTGCCACGTACGTGAAAGAAACACACCTAACCCTTTGAACCTGCGTCGCGTTACAAGAACTTAGAGAATTCCCAAAATAGCCTCCTTCGGTCGTGCCATCCGCACACGTAAATAATCCTGATGGGGGATTCTGGGAATAAAAATATTTTGCATGTACGATATGGTACGTTGGATTTGTAGGTTTTAAATAACGGTGTTATAACAGTCATTATAATAAATTTGGCCACAACCATTACTTGACTGCAATAATTAAATAACGTGAAAAATATCAGGGCCATTATTTTATTCTAATCCCATTATTTTTCATTATAATGGATCATTATTTATGTTGTTTTTTTTAGTTGTGCTTCCTTGTCAATAAACAGTATTTATTCCAAATCTCAATTTTTTTCTGAAATTTTCCTCTAAAAATGATTGTACTGTCCAAATAATTTATTTGTTTTATTTAATGACAAATGAAAGGATAGATGACATCATCATTGCATGTTCTCATATCATGACTGTAATGACTGCAATTTCATAAAATATGAAAACTTGTTTTTTGAAATAAATAACAGCCGTTATGACCGTCGTAATGGTCAATAACAGTTTTAATAGGAGACCATTACAGCGTGATTACACCATATTTAAAGCTATACTTTGAAGATGAACTTCTACATGTCAGTGTTGGATGGTGGTACGCGGGACGGTGCAAGCTTTGTTATACAGGATCCGCACTTCAGGATGGTGGCAGTAGGCGGCTGCCAGTTGTTTGACATATCGGTTTCCGGAACGGAGTGCGGACTGTCTGGACAGGTCTCCGACATATGCGGCAGATGCTGCAGACCAGTTTGATTATCCTGGAGGACGATTCGGCCACGGTTATCGGATGGATTCAGAGGGGGCCAACGGACGAGAACACGGATTACCTCCTGATCCGGGATATAGGGATGATGATGAGGAATGGGGTGGCCTTTCAGGCTAAGCTTGTATTCAGAGAGGCCAACGGGGCGGCCGGTTGAGTGGCTGCCTACGCGGCTCACCACTCAGGATATCCCCTGTGGTCAGGAGAGGAAAGCTGCCATGGGCATTTTGCGAGCTTGTGTTTTTTTATTTTATTGAGTGTATTCATACACGCATTGTATGAAATACCTCGGAAAAAAAAGGGGTTGTTTTTAAGTCCTATATAATATCTGGATTATGATGAATTAATTAGTACTAAAAAGTAGTAACGATGAGACCAATGAAATGAGGATGCGTCTCCCATGCATAAAGCCTTGACATGGACTCTTTTTTTATTTAACCTCAAAACCCTATAAAGACCCACTCATCTCCCAGCCGAAGGCAAAACTAAATTCAAATCGCCGTCTCAGTCCTTTGTTCTCTTCTAAATACTTTCTGCTTCTCTTTTGCCTGAAGTTTGCTAGTCGTCTCATCTTGGAAACCCTACTAAAAGGTATTCAAGATCTCCCTACACTCTTGAAGTCTTTTTTCTAACTTTAGGCCCCTAAAATAGCTTTTCAACTAAAGGTCTTGTAGGAACAATGGGGAGGTCGCCATGCTGCGACGAGGTCGGCCTAAAGAAGGGGCCATGGACACCGGAGGAGGACAAGAAGCTAATGGAATTTATTCATAAGCAGGGTCATGGGAGCTGGCGGCGGCTCCCGAAGCTCGCCGGCCTTAACAGGTGCGGTAAGAGCTGCCGGCTCCGGTGGACCAACTACCTTCGGCCGGATATCAAGAGAGGGAAGTTCTCTGAAGAAGAAGAAAAGCTCATCATCGACCTCCACTCGGTTCTTGGGAACAAGTAATAATGCTTGTCTTCTTACTTTTATCTTTGGCAACAAATAAGTTAATACCATGTATAACATATGACTATATGATGAAGAATTATTCAATTGGAAGCGAAACTTTTGAGTCACTTTTGTTTTTATTTTGTTGTCCAAGGTGGTCATCAATAGCAGCCCGCTTGGCAGGGAGGACGGATAATGAGATCAAGAACTATTGGAACACCCATCTACGGAGGAAGCTCCTTCAGATGGGTATAGACCCGGTGACGCATAGGCCGAGAACTGATCTCAATCTTCTTGGTGCCCTCCGTGATCTTCTCCCAACCGCCAACTTTGGAAACTTGAGTCATTTGGATAATGCTTTTACGCTACAGGCGGATGCTGCTCTCTTAGCCAGGTTGCAGTTGGTGCAAAACCTACTTCGGGTTGTAACTAATAGCCCAACTTCAAATATAGATTTGATGGGTCTCTTGGGATCAGCCTCCCTCAGGAATCACCAATTGAGTTACCTCCTGCAGTTAAGTCGCCAGTACGAGGGGCTTATCAATAGCTCTCTCAGCCCTCATGGTTCAATTCAAATGCCTTCAAGCCTTCCAAATTTGGGCTTCCAAAACTTATTGAATAATATTCAAGCATACAGCAAGTCAAGCCTTTCTCTCAACGAAGGAGAAGTGGTTGCACAGCTCGATGCTTCTTGCTTAAGCGAGCATAGAGCAGAGAACAATGGTGTCAGTGCTAATTCTAATTCCTTCCCAACTTCAAATTCCGCACCTTCACTTGTTCCAGCCTCTCCAGAGGACACCCACATGGATCAAATGCAAGGTCGACTCATCACCTCGAGCAATGTATCATCCATCCCAGAACCCTCTGAAGCTTGGGAAGACCTAAATTTAGATGATCTGAGCAGTGACTTTGGGTGGAAAGATTTTCTAGAGTAAGCCATTTATATTCCCATACATATGTTTTTTTGTTAATTCTGAGAAAATATATGGCGTCGTACAACTTACTAGATTTCTTTTTGTTATTGCAGCCAAATGCCGTGGTCCGGTGCATCATAGAGCATTTAAAGGAGCCATTTGTCCATAGCAGCAAAAAATTCGTGGTTATTTTAAACATTCAAAGAGTCCAAAATAGTGTTTAGAGGTTATGAAGCAAGACTTCTGATATATGTCAAAAGTTCATGTAAACTCTTTATACGAGTTTCTTCTTTCTTACCGTTCTCCTTTTCCCCCTATATGTTTTTTTTGGTACACTTGTAATGGGGTGTTAGCTACGTTTGATATCCTTAATGAATGAATCTCTTTTGTCAGGTTTTTCTCACTTTACTCTTATCCATCTTTTTAATTGTTTCTGAGAACTGAGGAGAGCCAACATGACAAAAGTAAAGACAGGATTAATGGGCGCGCGGCTGAAGAATTGGATAAACTGTATATTATTTGAAAAATAGTTAGTTGGAGTTGGAGATGGCTTGTGACAGTGGAAATATAAAATGAAAGGGACAAGCTTCTGGAACTCAAGGCTTATGTATTAATAAGCTGAAAGTTTGACCTTTGGTAAAGGACGAGCCATCCCATGCACCCGTGAAGGGGACGGTCTATGAATTTTTTAAAATCTCCAATGTATTAGGGGTGTTTTGTATAGCCTTGGATAACAAGAAAGACACACAACGAAACGTCACTTTATCAAATGGTGGGATTTCCCAGCCTCTGAAACAAAAGTCGTGCTATTAGTTACTGATTAGGTAGACTTATTCCTTTTGCCACAAGATATTGACTGTTGCAAAGCTTCTCTCTTTCGTAAGCTGGTCGGTCAGGTGTGGTTCTAGGTTGACTTAGATGAAAGCCTGATCCGGTCAGGTTTGTGTTTACTTGAATTTGATCAATCCTTTGGATTTTAAATCTTAAAGAAACACACACACGGAGTCAGCAGTTATCCATTTTCTTAAGGTCAGGTTTAAAGGACAAGACCTGAATTTATAATTTTTATTGTGGCTAATCATATTCATGTCTGGCCTCTTCTGATTCTAGGAAACCCATATGCCACCAAGTTGTTGTTCAAGAGTCCAGATTTCTAACAAATGCCCCCCAGCCATGGTTCTCATGGCCCTACTGAGCACTTGCAGTCTGTTGAGGGACATGTCGATAGATAACTAACTGTAGTTCAACTTACAAGTAATCCATTAAAAAGAAAAAGATAAAGGAGAAAACTTAAAAGTACATTAAGTCCATATCAGAATCATGACAAAATAAAAAGAAGTAAATCTTTTTGTGTTGATCATTAATACAAAGTGCAAGGTGTTCTCTTGCAATCTGATGAATCACCAAGGATCTCTCCGGTCAACTCTGCACTTGCGCAAGCGTATGCCATCCAAGTGTCTTCTTTCAAAATAAAAAGAACAGCCAATTAACGTGATCAATTTATCATGTAATTCTTGTTACTCTTAGGGTTTGACATTTTAATCCCTACTACTTGGTTATTTCATGTAAACTTCTCTATCTCTCATGGTTAACTTCTCTTGACAGGAGGATGAGAAGAACTTGTTCCTAAAACACATAAGCCTTGTCCCACAAGGGATATCGTGATATGGTAGGTGAGCCATGCACCTATAAGGAACAACCAACTTACCTAACCTTGCAGAATATATGCTGTGTTCCAACCAAAAGCTTCACGTCGTTCCATTAAACGAATGTGACCAAGGAAATGTCACCTTGATGAATGCCTTTACGTCGGACTCTGCTTTTTTCAATGTTGGTAAGGTTTAGATTAACCATTATTGGCTTAAAGAATGCAACTACGGTACGCATCTTGAGATAAATTTAAGACCAAATTTTGCCGACCATGGCTAAAATTTGACCATATATAGAAACGTTTTCATCTGGTGAAGAAAAAGATTAGTAACCATTATGTTGAGGCCTACCAAAAGGAGAGGATTTAGGGAAGAACGTTCACTGTAATTTCTGAATTATGACCTTTGACAGATTGGTTCACTTTTAATCTTCGAGAAGGTTCCATGCTTTGCTTGTACTGATAAAACTCCAAAAAGTTTATTTGATTATGCATGCGGTCATAGATATTAAGTATGGCATTAACATCTTAAGATTAACATGTGTTCACATGCAGTCCTTTTATTAGTTAAGTAAATGCAAGGAGAACGGATGATTCAACTTGACAGAGATGATACGGATCAATTAGGCTATAGAAATCCATTATAATTTCCTGAATACTACAGCAAAGAAGATGTTACCTAGAATAAATTATACATTGAAGTTTTCAACAATCGAAGATGTTGTGTCATGCCAGAAATTCGGATATAACATGGCGATACTACCGTGGGATACCATCCACCTTAACACGAAGCCAACAATGACAAACCAGTATAAAAATCCATCTCAATTAAAATATAACAAAAGGTTCAAAGTCCATCATCCATTAAAAAAATAAACAGGTGCTGGTACAGTGCTTCTAAATCTAAGTCTAAATGTTCAAAACTCATAACCTCAAAAATTCATAAAATTATCAACTATAAATCTATTGAAGAAGTCTGGGAGAAGATATGTTGAAGCTACAGTGGCCGGCACATTCCTTGAAAACTGGCACGGCACTGAAACTGCTCTGCTACAGTAAACTGTTGAGAAAGCAGAGAACTGGAAAGAAGAGTTTGAATGTGATTTTCATTGATTGCAAAGAGCTTACAGTAGGTGTGTATTTATAGCTGATGATCCAGGATACAAGTAAACCAGCTGCTGATTAGCTGGAGTTGGTTACAAGAGTTGTAAACTAACTGAATTCAGTTGGGATTAACTGAATTTAGATTTTGCTAGAAGTTTACAGAGTGTACTAGAGAATTCTGGAATGGACTAGTAGCTTAACACCCCCCTTTAAGCTGAAGGTAGGGAAGAGACCTTCAGCTTGGAATACAGGAGAGAATGTCTTCTAGCAGTGAGTGATTTTGTGAAGATATCTGCAAGTTGATCAGCACTAGATACATGAGCAATATGAAGCTCTTTGGAAAGCACCTTCTCCCTGATAAAATGATAGTCCACCTCTATATGCTTCGTTCGTGCATGGAAGACGGGATTTGAAGCAAGAGCAACGGCCGAAATATTGTCACAGTAGATCTCAGTGGGTGAATCAACTGAAATATCAAGCTCACGAAGTAGTCGACGCAGCCAAATCAACTCAGAAGCTGTGATAGCCAAGGCCCTGTACTCAGCTTCAGTAGAAGAGCGAGCAACAGTCGGCTGCTTCTTGGCGCACCAAGAAATCAAATTGGAACCGAAAAAGACAAAAACCAGAAGTAGAGCGACGATCAAGTGAGTCGCCAGCCCAGTCTGAGTCACAAAATGCGGAGAGAATGAGAGGTCCTGACTTAAAATGAAGAGAATGATTCAAGGTCCCTTTAATGTAACGAAGAACTCTCTTTAGCAGCTGAAAATGGGAGATCTTTGGAGAATGCATGAATTGGCAGAGGTAATTAACGGCATAGGAAATGTCAAGACGTGTAACCGTTAAATATTGAAGGGAACCTGTCAAGCTTCGATACAATTCAGGTGAAGTAAACAAGGCATCATTCGGACAAGAGGCTCCAAGTTTAAGTGGCAATGGGGAAGACGCTGGCTTGCAAGTCAGCATCCCAGCTCGGTGTAATAAAGTATTGGCATAAGTAGCCTGACTAAGAAAAACACCAGAAGTGAAGGTCGTTGTGATGCCCAGAAAATGAGAACATGAGCCAAGGTCCTTCATTTTGAATCTACTCTGCAGCTGAAGAAAAAGAAAAGATATAGCACTGGTATTGTTACCAGTGAGCAATATATCATCAACATAAATCAGCAGATATAGGACAACTCCATCTCGATTGAAAAGCAGAAGAGAGGGATCAGCTGAACTGCTCTAAAATCCCTGCTCAATGAGAAAACTAGTGAATGTAGCAAACCATTGTCTTGGTGCTTGCTTTAAGCGATAGATTGCCTTTTTAAGACGGCAAACATGATCCGGATAATGAGGATCAATAAAACCCTTTGGCTGTTCCATAAACACCTGATCATCCAATTTATCATGCAAAAATGCATTTGAAACATCTAATTGACGAATATCCCAGCCTGAAGTAATTGCAAGGGAGAGAAGAACTCGGATTGTTTGAAACTTGGCCACAGGGCTGAAAGTTTCTGTAAAATCAACTCCATATTCCTGCTTAAAGCCTTATGCCACAACTCGAGCTTTGTACCGGGCCAAGGAGCCATCAGAATTTCTTTTGACCCTAAAAAATACAACGACAGCCAAGAACATGCTGTGAAGAACACCTAGGAACCAGCTCCCAGGTTTGCTGATCAATTAAAGCACTGAATTCTTGTGACATGGCAGCTCGCCAATGGGGATCAGCAATAGCAGTGGAGTAGCAAGAAGGCTCAGTGGGAACAGATGCAGTGCTAAGTAGAGAGAAAATACGCCGAGGTTTAAGTGAGTCGGTCTGAAGACGGGTGACCATGTGGTGACGAGAAGGCTGTGGAGAAGAAGGCAATAAATGAGAAGAAGATGACAGGGAAGAAGAAGAAGAAGACTGGGAAGCAGGAACAGAAACAGAGGAAGATTGTGCAGGAGAACAGTTATGTGGTGATGTTTGTTGGAAAGTAGAAGACACAGCAGATGATTTTGAAGAGTGTGAGGATGGAACAAGAAGAGGATAAGGAAGAAGCGCTGGCTGAGAGGATGAAGAGAAGACTTTTGAGAAAATGGAAACAAGGACTCATGAAATTCAACATGCTGAGAAATGACAACTTTCCCTGATTTCAAGTTGAAGCATCAATAGCCTTTATGTTGTGTAGAATAACCAATGAAAACACAGGGAGTAGATCTTGGAGAGAATTTATTCAATGCTTGTGGCCGAAGCCAAGAAAAACATTGGCATCCAAATACCTTCAAATGACTGTAATCAGGAGCACGGTTAAACAAAAGTTTAAAGGGGGATTTGCAATTAAGTAGTGGTGCAGGCAAGCGATTTATAAGGTATGAAGCTGTCAAAAGTGCTTCAACCCAGAATTTTGAAGGGAGAGAGGCATGAATAAGTAGACTTCGAACAACCTCCAAGAGATGGCGATGCTTTCTCTCAGCTAGGCCATTCTGCTCAGGTGTATATGGTGAGGACATTTGATGTACAATACCAGCTCGAGAAAAGAGACTTTGAATTTTGGCATTGTTAAACTCACCCCCGCCATCAAACTGAAATACTTTAATGGTGGAGGAAAATTGATTTTCAACTATAGATTTGAATTGTAAGAAATACTGAAAGACATCAGACTTATTACGAAGAGGATAGACCCAACAAAAACGAGAAAAATCATCTACAAAAAGAACATAGTATTTAATTCCTCCTGAAGATGCAACAGGTGACGGCCCCCAAACATCGGAATGAATGAGTTCCAGAGGCTTTGTTGATGCTGCAGAACTGGACTTGAATGGGAGTTTATGACTCTTCGCCATGCTGCATGTCTGACAGATAGAGAAAGAGTTTGGGGAAGAAAGTGGCTGTATATAAGTGGACAATGTGGAAAGCACAGAGACAGCTGGATGTCCAAGACGCTGATGCCAGATGGAGGAAGACGATTTTGAAGCTAAGAGTGCTTTTGGAGCAGAGGAAGCTGATACCGATGATGAAACAAAAGTGAAGGGAATCTTATAAAGTCCTTCACTGCAACGTCCCTGAAACAAAGTCTTGTTTGTATGCTTGTCCTTAATGGTACAACCATCCGAATCAAAAATAAGAACACAATGATTGTCAGCTGCTAATTTATAGACTGACAAGAGGTTATGGGAGATTTGTGGAGCATGAAGAAGATGAGATAGTCTAAAACAATGAGACCGTGTAGGGAGTATACCAGAACCCATGTGATGAATAGGGATAGAAGCTCCATTTTCAAGTGCTACTTGCTCAGACCCAATGTAAGAAACAGGTTGATGCAGGACTGATTGCTCAGGCGTCATATGTGCCGTAGCTCCACTGTCAATGATCCAATCCCCAGTTCTTGTTGATGGAGAAGAACCTACAGATGAAGCTTGAGAAGCAGAGTTTGCTAGAAGAGCCTGAGGAGTATGTGCCGTTGTGGATGCATTATAAGTAGAATCCATTCGTTGCCAACCTATGCTACTATAATTTGAATCCATCTTGTGCCAGCAGTTTACAGCAGAATGACCTCGTTTATTACAAATTTAGCATTCCAATAAATTTCTCTGGTCTCTGCCTCGACCTGGAAAGGACCATCCTAATGTTCTTGACCTGCCTCGTCCTCGGTTGGTGAAGTAGAAACGTCCATGACCTCTGCCATGAACTGAAAGTAATGCTCAAGATTAATTACATAGGGTAGAATAGAAGAAGAAATTGTTGAATTCAAAGCCATTGCTAAGAACTGATCACTCAAAAACCAAGCATCAAATTTAGAACTAGTTGATGATTGTAGACAAGTTGATGATCCGTCTAGCAATTCAAAAAATCCACTTGTTTTGAACACTCGAGTGATTTGGGATTTTCAGACAAGTTAATTTTCAGAGGTAAGTTGACTGGGTACAAGTGATTGAATCCTTGAAGTCAAGAATCTAAGTTTGGGAGATATAACCTGATCTTCAGAAGACCTTATAGCTTCATCTGATCTGGTATGATTCACTGATGTAGGTGATGCCATAGAATCACTCTTAAGATCTTCTGATCTTACTAACAGATCTTAATGAGCTAGTGGATCATGGTGAGATGATCTGGATCCCTGCTCTGATACCATGAAGAAGTCTGGGAGAAGATATGTTGAAGCTACAGTGGCCGGCACATTCCTTGAAAACTGGCACGGCACTGAAACTGCTCTGCTACAGTAAACTGTTGAGAAAGCAAAGAACTGGAAAGAAGAGTTTGAATGTGATTTTCATTGATTGCAAAGAGCTTACAGTAGGTGTGTATTTATAGCTGATGATCCAGGAAACAAGTAAACCAGCTGCTGATTAGCTGGAGTTGGTTACAACAGTTGTAAACTAACTGAATTCAATTGGGATTAACTGAATTCAGATCTTGCTAGAAGTTTACAGAGTGTGCTAGAGAATTCTGGAATGGACTAGTAGCTTAACATCTATAATCAATTAAAGAACTAAAATTTTCACTATAAAATCTCCAAGCTTGCTTGTACAAACTTCAAGCCTGAACCATTCCTCATTTCTAGTGCCCCTATTTGTCTGAAAAAGAAAATAAAAGTTACATAGTTCAGTAAGTAAATCTTACACTATCTTACAGGATCAAACATAAGATTTTGCATGAATCAATACATCATTTAAAGAAAATAACTATCATTACAAAATACAATATTTTATAGTACGTTATGAGAAAATAATGTCATAACCAGTCATGCATATATAAATCATGAATATTTTATAAATATGGTTCTAAGTGTACATCATAAATAATGTCATAAATCATTTTACTATTTAGCCATATCATAATCCAAAATATTATTGTTAAACTAAATACTAAGGTTATCTTATACCCATGACAGGGTTGTAATCAATAATATGATAGCTACTATAACCCGCTGGCAGGACTGTATACCAACTACTATAACTCGTTAATGAGAGTCATATATGAACTACTATAATCTACTAGCGAGGGCCGAATGCTAACTACTAGACCCACTAGCGAGGACTGGGTGCCACCTACTATAATCAACTAACAAGGCCAATACATAGCTTTTCGAAAGGTCATAATTATATTTTTTAAATCATATTTTCTTGAACCATATTTTTACAAAGATATAATTTCTTGAAATATAGGTAAATAACTAGGTTTAAAGATACTAAATAGCTTTATAGAGTTCATAGTCCATATCATGAATAGTAAAAACAGTTATGAAATATTTTTTTCATCAAAAGAATGCAAATTTCATATAAAATGCAATTTTCATAACATCATTTGCTCTATCCTTCATTTAAGAAAACACATAACCATAGATGTCAAACATTCTTTGTATCTCTCATAAAGTTTGAAGTATGGAAGACAACCGGTAATTTGAAAACTAGTAATTAAGGTGTGTCAGGGTTACTTATCTCTTTCGTGTTGAACCCTCAAAATTTAACAATGCAAATCAGCTAAATTTATTCAAATACATTCAAAGCTCAATTAGTTCATATTCAATAACTTTAAAAGTATTAAAATTTTAAGAGAGAGAAAAAGGATGGTTGGCCGAGTGATGGCATTCGATGGCTTTAGGTAGGTCTAATCTAAGCAACTTGATTAGTAGATCACAAAGTAGCTAGGGACTCGATTAAAACTAAGATTGTTCGATAGGGATCATTAATGGTGAGTTACAGGGTGCTTAATAAGGACCAAGGTGATAGGTTGACATGTGGCCGAAGTAACAAGGCGATTCAAAGCTTCTTTACGAGGGTTAACTTGGGTCCATAGCAAAATGGGAGAACCCTCTACTAGGGTTCATAGATCTGGTAGAGAGAAAGAGAGAAGAAGAAGGGGAATGAAGAGAGAGAAAGAAGAAGAGGGAAAGAGAGGAAAAGATTCTTCCTCAAAATATAGGAGACAGGAGAAGAAAATGGCGATTGGTGGGTGGCATTAGCCATCAAGCCATAATCTCTATGGCAAGTGGTGGTGGCACGCAACTGGCCGACAAAGAGATAAAAAATAAAATGAATAGAATAGGAGATTCTTGGCTTTGATTGAATTGAGTGCTAGCCTACTCACCAATGGCCATAGTTCCACTATGGAAGGTCATGAAAGGATCCAAGGCTCTACCGGAGGTTCCTTTATAGGGAGCAATGGTGATGGTGGCCAGAAAAGAAAAGAAATTAAGCAAAATTAGGGATAGGATAACAACTTTCTTCTTAGTCGTGTTCAAGTGAAATTGAAGTTCGTGATGGTGAGGCTGAAAGAAGATAGGAATAGAAAAAAAAAGAGATCAGGGCATTACCTTATCTGCAACAAGCATTATCACCCTAATTTTCGGCTAGACAATGATCCTAGACAAACAACACTCAAGAAGAAGAAAGATGGGTAAAGGGGTGGCAGTGGTCGACACTCGTCGGTGGTGCTGATGTGAGTGTTTAGAGGCCATTATATAGAGTAGAGACAAAGTTTTCCAACCTCCAATAGAGTCCGAGGAGAAGGAGGAGTTTCCTTCTCCATCCATGTTTGAGTCGGTCTCTTCCCTGTTTAAACTGTAAATAGGCCTTCGGTTCTTACTTTTGGTAGCAGGTTAGGGCAAGAGGCCAAGCCATAGCTAGGCCGGCCGGTCAATGAAACGGGTCGGGCCTCACATGTTGCACAAGTTACCAAAGCCATGAAGTTTTTTCGTAATCTAATCATTTAGATTGGCCATTTTTTTTGGGTAATCCATAGCTTGGCCACTTCACGTGATATTACATCTGAAGTTGCTATTTCCCTTCTGCTCATGTTGACTGATTTATTTTGAATCCTGGGTCTAATTAAGATAGCAATTTGATGATTATAGGCATCATTCTATAATACTTATTTTATTAAAAAGAGATGTGGTTATGCGAATTAGAATTAGATATATAACTTGCATAGTTTTTTATTTCCAATGAGTACAAAATCATGAACATCCTGTGGAAGAAATGACCTCAAGGAGCTTAATGGTCTATCATATGTCAGAAATTGTCATGTAACGGAGAGGATACTTGGTGGCTTGATCACAACATGGGGACCAAAGAAAGCAACAACAGAGGTAAGAACACAGTCCCCAAAAGACAGACACTGGCACTGTGCAAGACATGATACACATGTGCACACATCAAGGCCCTCTAGCCCAACAATAGATGGGCAGTGACATCAATAAGGATTGAGAGAATAAGAGAGATATATGTATCTCTACCTTTGGCTCCTGGACATATATAGCTTAGCAGTTTTGAGTTCCCATGAAGCTAGGAGTTTTTATCTGTCATGAAATATCTCTACTAAGATTGGACTGGATCTCCTGATGGCCAATGGACTTAAGCTAGGAAAACGTCATAGACACACTAGCTAGTCATCATCAGAGCCTTTTATGAAAGCCTAAATTTACCCTAGATCATCATATTGATGTTTTACCTGTCCAACATCTGAGACTTTCTTTAGTTACTTTCAAAAGGACTGGAAATGAATATCTGAATATGAATCAAAAGGTAAAGGGACATAGATAAGCATCCATTGCTTAGGGGATGTTTGGTGCCTATAATTTCAATTGCTGCAATAAGAATCATAGTTGTAAAACCAAATGGTCTAACAAGTTAATATTAGTCACTATAAATACAAAAAAAAAAGAATTAAAAGCTTTACTCAGGAAACCAAACCATGACATACTCTACATCCAATCAAAGCCACTAGATATATAATTAGTAGCCAAAGTATGAGGCATCTGAATTTCTGCCAACAATTCAGCAACTGATCAAATACTTGCGACACATTATGCTCTATAAGGAGATAAACCTCACACTACAGCTCATTGGCATACCAAGACAACCAGAGTAGATTTCCTCTCTTCAAGGCTTTCCTCTATCTTTGCGCATGAGCAAAGAGAAACAACCTCTGTGCTTCCAATAGAAACCAAAAAACCATAAGCTCGTCTTGAAGCAATCCTCTGGCTCATAACCAACCAAACGCATCCCTTGTTCCCCATTTTGGGTAGAAGAACATCTAACATAAAACAAACAAGTGTAAATACCAAAGAAGAACCACTTGTATCCTTAAGGCAACAATCGCTTGCCCAACAGTCCCAATTTTTTTTAATCTCCAGATTCGATGGCACCTCAGATTTTGACTATATTCTTTTCCTTCCACAATTTTGATTAAAAAACTTGATCCGATCAGGGAGAAGGAAGTTTTTTTTTTAATTGGCGAAGCTTAAATCTTTTAGAACACAAGAACAAAAAATATTATTTTTTTTTGAAAGCACAGTTCTTAGCCTTTTGCCTTCGTTAAAGATAAGTCAAACCAATATACAAACTCTATATCTATACTAGCAAAATCCGCCTTTGTGAAATCCAGGTTAGACTTTTCATCTCGCTAGAAAAGGTAACAATATTTCTTAAATAGCCATGATTAGTAAAAATAGTTATGAAAAAACTAAAATTCTATCTAAGATCTCAACCTTTACATTAACTTTTTCTTTTATTCTATCACCTAATTCCTCCTTGATTACAGGATACACTTGGTCAAAATTTTATTCCAAAAAAAAAAATTACTTTAACCGACTTGTTTTGAGACCTAAACATCATCATAAACTTATATCTGCTATATATGAAAAACCCTTAGGGATCATCATAGCTAGGGGTGCAAATGGGTCGGATCGGATCGAGGTCACCCCGATCAGATCCGATTTTTTATTCGGGTTCTAATTTTGGACCCAGTCCCGACCCGGTTGAAGAGTCATCCCGATCTGATTCGATTTTTTATTCGGGTTCTAATTTTGGACCCAGTTCCGATCCGGTTGAATATCGGGTCGGATCCGAATCCAAATCGGATCCACTTTCTTTATATTTTTGAAAAAGAATTTGGGTAAATCTAATTTGGTCATATCATAATTATGAGGTGCTGGGTGACCCATGACTTTGAAAGACTTGCAATTGACCTCCAGTCAGAACAGATGAGGTGGTGGGTCATATCATAATTTCCTAGTACCGATTTTAGACACTTGCCACCTGAGTGAAGGTGGTATATCAAGATGTAATGTGGCTGCAGGTGAAGCCCAGTTGTAGTAGCTCAATTGATTTTTGTTACCTTCTATCTCTTCCCCTTTTCTATCTCTCCCAGTTTGTTGCCCCACTTCACCCCTACCTCTCTCCCTCCCTTGACAACCACAAAAACCCTGTTGCTACACACCCAGTCTCTATCTTGATCACTATCCTATATCACCTCTCCCATCAAAA
This sequence comes from Phoenix dactylifera, assembly GCF_009389715.1. Classification (NCBI taxonomy): domain Eukaryota; kingdom Viridiplantae; phylum Streptophyta; class Magnoliopsida; order Arecales; family Arecaceae; genus Phoenix; species Phoenix dactylifera. The sequence goes on along the minus strand of NW_024067679.1, from coordinate 1,364,317 downwards.
TCTTGGGTATTAGCATACTGCCATGTAATGTCTCCTATAGCTGATACCTTGTTGGAGGTGGAGTGGTAACTGGAAAAATGCACCTGAAAGTGTTGATTTTGAGGACATGGACCTTCTCTCCCTATTTTTGCCCCAAAATTAGTGCTGATCATGGGCCAGGTGGCCCACCTAGCCCACCCACCCGACCCAACATATAGCAGGCTTGGGCACTGAAAATAGGCCCGTGGGATGGGCCCGGGCAACATAACAAGCTCGATCAAAAGTCAAGTCGGCCCTAAAAAAATTAAAGAATAGCCCAACCCAGCCCGACTGAGCAAAAGATAGTAATAGGTTAACCAGGAATGCAAATGAGTTGGTTGGCTTTGTAGACCTAAATTTACTACATTGTTTGAGCTGGTTTGCCGGGCCTATCTTATGAGAAGAATTGGATATCATTTGTTTGAATTTTGAACTTAAAATAGCTTCAGCCATTGTCGGTTCCACTTCCACGGAAAAAAAAATTGGGCCTGGTGCGCAGGCCTAGGAGTGGCTCTACAAAATTGGTCATGCTGAGGAAAAAATGTAAGCCCGATTGTCGAGCTGGGCCGGGCTTGGTCATAGCCATCAGGCCTAGCCACAAAATCATCACTACATCACCAAAGGTACAAGGACCGGCAACAAGTAGACTTTTCTCGAGTCTTCATATCTTTTTATTTTATTTAATGAGCCATATAGAATATAAACAAATATTCTCTTTATTTATTTTCTACGATATTATAATGTCAAATAATGACTATTGTAGTAGTTAAAAATTAATATTTTTAGTTTGCAAATTTAGAAAAATAAAAATTAACTTAATTAAAGGTTAAACAAGGAGGTTTCGGCCAACTCACCGAAGACATCTGACGCAATCAAAGTTTCAAAAGAATTATGAAAATGCCATTACACAGCTTATTAATTTAAGGATGCTTTGTATTAATTTTAATCATGCTTTTACATCTTTTTTCTTCTAGAAGCACTTGTTGAAATCTAGTTCATGCGCTTATAGCAAAATTTAAGAGGCTTTGCTTCGTAAGTCAGATGAGTTTGAGTCGAGTTCCGAGGGACTCAAGTTCTCTTCAATGCAAGTGCCCTGAAAGCTATAAATATTCCCAAGTGTGCTGAATCCATAATCAATAAAAGAGTTGATCTTTGAGGTACATTACCCATGTATTCATTTTAAACTTATTTTGCATGGTAGACTCTGGAGTGATTTTGGTGGATTTGGGGGATGTTGATGCCAGCTAGTTGGTGGTGGAGTCCTTGGTAGCGGCTCACTTTGAAGAAGCTTGGATTCCAGAAAATGGCAAAGCCTTCGAGGTAGCAAAGTAAGAAAACTAGCTATTCTTGTGTTTTGTAGTTTTAATCTAGTTTTAGTTCTCATTGTTCTTTCTTCAAGTTAAAATTAATTGCCTCTAGTTCTTGTTCACTTACTTAATTCTAGTTTAATTTGAAATTTATTTTAGGGTTCAACTTTAGCTTTGCTTGCTGCTATGAAGCTCATGCCAATATCACCCTGCTTATGTTAGTATTACTTCGAGAGAACTCCTAACTAGTAGTATTGTCTCTTATGTTTCATAATGACCAATAGTAGGAAGGCGAATAGGGCAGTTAATTGGGTTGCTTCCTTTACTGCCGATCACTTTGGAGAGGTCTAATGGACATAAACTGAGACTGTACCCCCATCTTTATGCCATGTTTTGTATCTTGACTCAGTTGGTTGCACTCGCACCAGATTAACGTGAACGACTGTTTTACCAAAAAAAAAAAAAAAAAACAATAGTAATACATGATAATAGAAATTTTTCTATTTCTAGATTTCCTAATTCAACAAATTTAAGCAAAAATAGCTGTTATCTTGGTTATAATAATGAACAATTTGTAAGGGAGGTGTTTCATTAGTTTGGGCCACATGCAACTTAATTACATACAAATATAGCTGGATGCAATTTTGAGTTGCATTCCATCTTTAGTTGTAAGGTTCAAAATAGCCTTTTAATTTTTTCTGACGTGATCCATAGTAGCCAACGATAGCAAAAATTATAGCCAATTGATGTAGTCTAGAAATGCTCAACCCTATGATTAGACAACCCTGGACCCTCTCACCTAAGAATCTATGAGACCTTAAAGGACTGAAATTATAAAGGATCGAAAACCACCAAGACTGAAGAATAAGTCATGGATGAATAGGAAATTATGTTTAGAAACTAATAACACTGGAGATCAAATTCTCACCTTCACTATCATAAAGCCCCCTAGCAACCTCTAGACCCATACAACATTGTCAGAAAAAAGGAAGTTATGAGGTGTTATTTGACTCACAAACGTCTAATATATTCGTATTCTGCCAAGTAAGTCAATAATAGGTCAAGCAGCAATCTAAAGCATATCAGTTGCAAAAACTGCATTATCGTGGTCAATAGAAGATAAATCTCAAGCGTAGACCACCTCCACTATTTAGAATATTACTAGGGGTACAAGTGGGTCAAGCTAACCCATGACCCAACCCAGTTCTGACTCGAATAGACTTCGCCCGATCCATTTTTGAAGACCTGTTGGTTGACATCAGGTTCAAAAATTAGACCTATCTAAATTCTGAGTTGGATCTGAGTCATATGTTTTTTAACTTGATCCAACCTGATCTGGCCTCTATATCACTCGAGTCTAATTTGGGTCAACAAGAAATGGGGCCAACTTGACCAATCAGCCCAACCTAAAAGCCTGAGTCATGTAACCTCCTTCTTCTTCACTCTGCATATCATTTTTTCTAATGAACTCTCATTTAAATTAATTCCTGTTTTCATCTCAATAACTACATTTTCTCGTATTTATTTTCACTTAAATTATATCTAAATATTTCATCATTTGTATTGGTGCATTCTAATTCTAATTCTTTCAAGTATATAAATATATTTTTAAAATCATAGTTTGTAAATTTAAGAATAATCAATTACTTGGATGAAATTAAAAGTTCAGAATGAAAATTCGAGTTTAAGTTGGTTCTTTTTAGTTTTATTTAATTTTCTTATGATTTTATATATAATTATACACTATTATTTTTTAGATATGAAAACAAGTTAGATCGTTGACTCAAACTATAAATCCGATCTAACCCAAATTCGAACATTTCAGATTTGCAGTCATACGTACTTGATCCTTATCCAACCTAACTCGATTGACTTGTTGGGTCTAAAATATTTTTTAGTGACCCAACCCAACATGTCCTAATCAACTAATGGGTTGGGTTCAGGTTCAAATCATGACCCGAATATGAAATCAGGTCAAGTCAAGGTCTAGTATGCCCTAGTCCAATCCAACCAATTTGGAGCCATGGATATCACATAACTTTCTGACACATCTTAAATTATCGAAATTGGAGCTCAAAAAAGAAAATTATGGCCATTTTATTGAAACATAACTTTCTGACACATCTTAAATTATCGAAATTGGAGCTCAAAAATATCATCCTATGGCCTATTAATTTATGTATAATTTTTCTAATATTTTAGTCAATTTTTCTTATTTCTTTCTTCTATAATTATTTGTTACAATTTTAGTTGATATCTTTAAGTAAGATTTTTTCTAAGATCTTTTTTGCCTAGATTAGTCAAGTTTGAGTGAGCTTCTAATGGATATTGAATTTCCTTCAATGGAAAAGCTTTAGGACTTATAAATACCCTCTATATATTCAATTGAATCCAATAAGAGCTTGTTTCTTTGGAATGTTCTTTGTGTTTACTTTGAATATTTTTATATGGTGGAGTCTGCATATGCTCTAGTGAAATTTGGAGTGATTCAAGTGGATTTCAGGTATAGCAACATTAGCTAGTTGATGCATGCAATCCTTGGTCACGATACAGCAAAGGTACATAATCAATTTTAGGAGATAGTGAATGTTAGTGTATGCCTTAGAGGATATTTGCATATAATTGTAAATATTTATTGGATTAATAAATGAATCCTTTCTTCACCATGATCACATATAGATGTATATATGTCATAGAGCTAGAAAAGTGTCCACGGGTAGTACAAAAATTTATCCAAATGAAGGAAATCCACAAGGTGGATTGGATAGATCTAGATACATGAAATTTGCTAACAACTATAGATGAGGTTGGGAATCATGCCTATAAAGCTACCCAAGTGAATAATGATGACATGAAATTTCTTCTTCAACGAAATTGGATCTTGCTCTGACATCTAGGTATGCTAGACACTAAAGGGTCAACTGGCAATCCATCTTACAAAGCATTATTAAAGGGTTGATGTGTGAACCAGGTGTATAAGCCTACAAGTAATCTCTTAACCTGAAAGACAAAACACCGGAGGCTGATAAATTTATGGCCAAACATGTGTGTTGACCATGATACCCTCGACTTTATCCTTGGTAGAAAATATAATAGTTTACTAGATTCAGATTATGACTAAGAATCAATTTGTCGAATATGAAAACTATTATGTATTCATGTTAGAGCAAAGAGAAATGGTCAAACATATAAGTCCCAAGGCCCAAAGTACTTTAAAAGGATTTTGAAAATAATTATTTTCATAAAAAATGTCTGACATGATCTAGAGTTCTAATAGAACATGAAACAATATGAATAAGGGTCTGACAATACCGTGCTCAATGATCATACCAGCACATTGGAATGATAAAAGACTGAATTGCAAATGTAGTGCGGGAAGAGACCAACTAGTTTCATATTTAGTTCATCAATCTTTAATAATTATTTTTTTCGTATCTTATTATGGTTTAATGGTAAATCTAAGTAGGTTATAGGTAAAGATTGCTGTTTTTGTTTCAGGATAGAAGATAAATACTCTAGTGCACATTTGACACCTCATATATACGTTGGAGAAGATTTAGACTAATTTATCTTTGAACCAAAAGTCCATTTGACAAATTATTCTTAATTTGCTTCTAGGCAAATATTTGTATCGGATACAAACTGAATATAAACTACTTTTGATCCATGTTCAGGCCCAAGAGAAAATGACAAACCATTCTTAGTAGTAGCATATATCATGTTAGAGAAGCAATGGGAACAACAAATAGAAGAGATAGAGGGTCTCCTTGTCTTAAGCCTCACTTAAATTATCATCCCTCTTGTTGTTACAATGTTTAAAAGCATTGCAACCTTGTCTTGGCATAAGCATCCTCTCTCCAAACTAATAGATTCCTAACCAAATCTCTAGTCCCCAGTACTGTAAATAAAATTAAACCAAAAGCCCCCGATCATATGCCTTTTTAAAATTAATTTTCAAAGGATTCCATTTTTTTCCTATTTTTACCAAATTATAATTGGTTGAGCTACGTTAAAATCTTCAAGTATATTTCTTCCATTAGTGAAAGCAGGTCGGGAACAATCCACCAAGCCATCCAAATATTTCTTAAGCTTGTAAAGTAATACTTTGAAAATTATTTAATGGACAAAATTTTCAAACTGATGGACCTGAAATCTATAATTCTACCTGCATATTTTAACTTAAGAATAAGAATAATATATGAGAAATCCAAAGCTTTAGAGTCAATAAGAAAAAAAAACCAAAATATCAAATACCAGCTACAAATCATCATTCACTATTTCACAAACATGCTAGAAAAGAAAATAGGAAAGATCGTTGAGTTCCAAAGCTTTACCAACACCAGAATAGCACCAAAATTAAAAGTAGTCACTCTAATTTCTTCCATAGAATATATGATTTACAAATGACTTAAAGCTTCATAATTTTCAGTGTAGAGAGAACCCCAACAAACTTTATAGTCCAATTTTCTTTTCTCACTAACTAGATTCTTTTAGGAGATAGACAAAGGTTCATATATTCTTCTTATCACAAAGCATAGCATCCCCAACTTCAGTAAGATCAATCCATATCTTTGTCCTCCTATCATTAGTATACGTATAAAAATATGGGAAATTCTTTGCACCTTTCTCTTTCTACTATTTCATTGTAATTCAAAGATTTATCTTTAAGAGCATCCCAAGCTTGAATAGTCTTGAAAAATCCTTCTTCCTATTTATAATACTGTGGAAAATTCTTACTTTTATTTTTAACTTTTATTTAGTATATATAAGTTTGTCAACAAACTAAGAAACAAAACTTGAAATTTTATTGCTAACAAGGATAAATGCATTTGCAACTGTTTGGTTGTATAATGTAAGATATGTTGTAACCCTCTAAATGACTCAACAAGTTTGGCCTTAGAAATAGTGAATTATTTGTTTGTTTATTACACAACCAGCTGATTACCAACTACTAACCTTTTTCATATATTATATCATACAACATATAACTGATATATACATATCATAATAATTTATTGATATCTATAATATTTATATAATATTTAATAGTTCTAGTAATTACATAATAATCACAATTATTGAAATATTATAAGAAAATTAATATATATATTGTTACACTATAATTATATATAAATATTTTATGATGTTGTTATATAATATTGCATAATATATAATTATCACAATGCTATATTATAAGCTAAAATAATTATAATATTTATATATATTATACTATATGATTATAATATTGAATATAATGATATATTAGAATTAAGTAGTTCATTATTATGTTATACAAAATCTTTCACTAAATATATTTATAATAATTATATATTAATAAAAAATCATAAAATACTTTCGATTATTATAATGATAATTATTAAATTATATTTATTAAAACTCCAAAGCATGTGATATATGAGTATATGATATATTGTCAACATTTATAATATCTTATATTACTAGTACATAATGGTATATTATATGAGGTTACAATATTATAATAGTTATAATGACATTGCAATAAATACATTTTATAATATGGGATATCATAACAACTAATAAATATTATATATAACTATTATCATAATATAATTTTGATTATTTTTATATTATTATATTAACTATTAAAGGAATCTTTGTGATATAATATTAATCTCACAAATGTAATACAACCATATAACTATAATTAATTTAATTGGTCAATATGAAGTAATATATCACTTCATGTTTAAATAAAGTGTCCCACTTATATCAAAATATGGTAGAATTTGCTGCCATAACTATATTTAATTTAATTGATAATAAGAGAATAAAAATAAATAATTAAAGAAATACATTCAATGGCAAAGTTTTTGTGATGTACATTCAACCATATCAATAATTGGATAATGAGGTGGAAAATATATGTCCTTGGGAATTTTGAGTATATTATCTTAGGTAGAGAGAAATGCCTAGAGAAGATTGAGCAACTTCAATTCTTAAAAAATATTTTAAGGGTCCCAGATCTTTGATATTAAATCAAGAAGGAGAAAATTGATTGAGTTAAGATATGGTGTAAGGTTTGTTACTTGTAAGCACAATGTGATCAGCATAAATTAAATAAACATAGCAATGAAAAAAGTACCTTGCTTGAGGCTGGACAAGGAATAATCTTCTTTGGATTATGTGAAACTCCAGCTTATTGGAGAGCGGTGGAAAATTTTGAGAACCAACTATGCGAAGCTTGTTTCAAGTCATAAAGAAATTTCTTTAAACAACAAACGATATTCTCGATCTCCTAACTAGAAAAATTAGGAGGGAGCTTCATATAAACCTCCTCATGTAGGACACCACGAAAAAAAGCATTGTTAACATTTTTTAAATATAATGGTCAATTATGAATCACTGCAAGGGCCAATAAAATCTAAATTGTCACCAACTCAGCAAAACAAGCAAAGCTTTCATGGCAGTCGAGACTCTCCATTTGTGTTTAGCCTATAGCAACCAGACATGCCTTGTAGCACATAATAAAACCATCTGAATTATATTTAATTTTGTAAACCAATTTTCACCCGATAAGAATTTTACTAGATGTAATTGAGTTGGTGTTCAAGTTTTATTAAGTTCAGGAGCTTTAATTTCAGTATCCATGGTCTTATACCAACACAGTTCCTTAACTGCCCTGGTAAAAGTCATATATTCATTATTGGAAGAAATTAAGGCAATAAAGCGATGAGGTATATGAGAAAGGCGATGGTATGAAAGACATCAATAAAGAGGTAAAGAAGAACATTTGGAGGAGTCCGACATCGGAGCTGGACTTGGAGTCACAACAGTGAAACAATAATATAGCAAGATAGATGAATGCCTGTAAGATAATTTAAGAACACAAGAAGATTGAAGAAAATATATGAAGACTTCTCTAGGTACCACTCAGAGTATTCGCACCTTGCAAACCCTCCAAGAATTATGCGACAGTCTCTTGTTTTCCTTTCTTTCTTCTCTATTTGTTTCTCTTATTTTGGATAGCATTGGAGAGCTCTTGCTTAAATTCTCTATGTGATATGAGAAAACTCATTCCCTCTCAAACTCTACTTCTCCTCCTCTCCTATTTATAATAGGAGGGGTTAGTCCCAGGGTGGAAAGCTTAGATCATGGTGACATCATCCTAAGAAGTCCTACATGTTGGCGACCCACTAGGGTTGAACCCTAGCATGTGGTGGCCACCTGGGAAGCCCTAGGTATGTTGCTATCTGTCATTGGGTTCCTAATTGTGGTCTTCTACCTAGGGTTAGCTCTAGGAGCCAACCACACTAAAACCCCACTAGAGTTGGATCCAAGCCGGACCACAAGACTAATCCAATAATACTTATGCCAACCCCCATGAACCAATCTATATACCTAGAGTCTGATTTACTTAATTAGATTAAGCCAAGTTTGGTGAGAACTCAAGAAAGATTTTGAAAAAAGATCAAATATGACGAGTAAGTAAAGGATCCCAAGATTAACTTGGGTTTCTAATCTACCATGTTTTATCTTACTTGATGGTGTGCCGTAGCACAGTGAAGTAAGATGGACCAATCTTCCTATATATAAAGATGCATGATCATGCTAATTGTCGATAGATTGAATGGACAAAAAGTTGCCCTCATGCATGGTAATTGTTGTTGAATACATACAAATACCAGAAGTACGCAAAAGTACACATACAAGCATAACATATATACAAAAGTAAAATTATGGAAAAAAAATATTATAAGAAAAATGAAATAAGATAAAAGACATTGAAAATATAAAGCAAAAGAAATAAAAATGAAAACTATAATTAATAAGATAATAGAAGATAACATAGAATAATATTTGCATCTCTAGTTAATAAAATCTAGTCTAGTGGGAGGGAAGATGACGAGAGGAGATAAAGGGAGGAGGATGGAATGATCAGAACAGAGATGGAGGGCTTCACATTAGGATGGATCCATTGGTTAGGCGTTTATGTCATGGCTCAGTTGTGGGGATAAAAGGTGATATGGGCACTAATGAATATAAGAAATATTGCCTACACTACATGCACCAGCATGGATGTGCACATAGTCAATTACAAACACTAGTTCCTATAGTGGTGCATCAAGATGCGCTCTCGATGAATAGGACCAATAGAAACTAGCAGCCATTATTGGCTGCGTGCACAGCCACAGGGTGCACATAGTGTAGGCAATTATTCTCGATGAATACTGATTAGTTAAAAATAGGGGTGGCAATCGGGTCGGGTCGGGTCAGATGTAGATCAGGTCAAAAAATTGTGGACCTGAACCCGACCTATTTAATAAACAGGTCAGAAAATTACAACCTGAATCTGACCTATTTATTAAACGGGTAACCCAACCCGACCCGTTTAATCCGTTTAATTAAAAAAAAATAATTTGGGATAGCATCACAGGCTCACAGCAGGCCCTAATGGTGCCCTAATATCTTCCTTCCAAATATCAAATCCTTCTGTGGTGGAGAACCACCTATTCAAAATTTCACTCGCAGTCGCATCCGGCCCTACTGTCTTCCTCCCACGATCCCATCCTTCCGCAAACCCCCACCCCCATGGAAGAAGACGAAGAAATCGTACCTTCCCATCGCCGAAGAAGGAGAGTGGAGAGAGGGGAGGGCCTGAAACCCTAACCCTAGCCCTTGCCGCCGCTCGATTTCCGATCGGCAGCGTCCGGGGGCGTCACGGGGGTCGTCGGCGTTCGGGGGCGTCGCGGGGGTCGTCGGCATCCGGGGGCGTCGCGGGGGTTGTCGGGGCCGAGGATGGTGATGGGATGGTAGGGGGTGGCGGGGGTGATCGCCGACTAAGGAGGAGAAGATCTTCCACTGCTTGCGGCGGAGGTGGGGCTCGGAGGTGGTGGAGATTTTCCGCCATGGAGATGGAGCTTCGGGCCCTCCAGCAAACAAGAACAAAAAAATGGGTTAAACGAAAGACAAAAAGGAAAGGAACTCTTACCTCTTCTTCCTTGATGCTCTTGGATTTTTGAGAACGGGAGGGAGGGAGGGGGAGAAGGGTTGTGGGAGTGAGGGTAAGCCGTGAGGGGATTGGGTAAAGGATTTTTCTAAGGGCTGCCCGTTTATCTCCGTCTCCCTGCCTATGACTCTGTGGACTGTGGTCGGGCTAATTGTCCCACCTTGTCAGGCTCCCAGCAAGCAAGCAAGCAAACAAAATTGAAAAAAAAAATCTAAAATTATAAACGGGTTAAACGGTTAAACAGGTCAGATATCTAAAATCCGTATCCGACCCAATTAATAAATAGGTTAAACGGATCAAACTGTTTACGACCCGAACCCGTTTAGGCCAAACCCAAACCTGTTTATGGCGGGTCGAACACGGGTCGGATTGACGGGTCGGGTCATATTTTGCCACCCCTAGTTAAAAAAAGATAGTTTGGATTGAATAAGAAGTTATTCATGTCTCCTTAATCAAATATTTCATACTTCATGTACTAACTAGAGATCACACTTCGGTTTTTCTCAATAGGGGGCACTCTAAAAAGAAACTAAAAATATATATTTGTACTAGAATAAAACTATTATAATTTCATCACTAGATATAATTTTGACTCCTTGTAATGAGATCTTTCCCCCATAATTATCAAGAAAAAAATAGTATAATATATTATATAGATATACCATTTTGAATTATCAAGGAATCAAACACAGACGATCTAACTAAGGGACTTCTTTTAGGAAGTCGCTACGACTATTTCTTCGACATGAGCTATGTACATGGAAAGAAATTATATTCTGCAGCATATGCACCATATAGAGGTGCACCATGACAACTTATGTGCATCGTGTACCTAATGTACAGTATAATTTCTCGAGATGTTAGCAGAACACCAAACCCTTTTATTGTTGTTATTGTTGTTGAGCTACGTACTTAGGAAGCTAAAAAAGTGTTTTCTCGCAGACTTAAGTCTCACATCAATCGTCATCAAACCTGATCGTTCAACGGTGGTCCGAAGTTTCTGTGGATTGCTTTATATTATTATTCAAAACTCATCCACGAGTCCAGTTTCTTCGTTTTACTCTCGTAAATAAGAAACAAGCACGCATTCGAAGCTATTCCGAGCTGCCTGCTTAGAGAAGGCATCCATTAGTTAAAAGAAGTCCACCTGCTGCCATTGGTAGGTTACCAGTTTGCTTGGCCTTCCACCCAACCCAGGCCGACAGTCCCCATGAAAGGTGGCAGCTGAACTAGAGGGAACCAGGTACCATTTGCTCCCAAGACCATAACCTAATCTCTCTTATATCAGAAATGGACATGTGTGCAGCCCAGCATGCATGTATGTTTCCCACCACATGCTTAGGTTTGGAAGTTGATGATAACTTGTCACGATAATTCAGGAGAGATGGATTGATTTCTGATCACTAGCCTTCACCTGTAGCTAGCTAGCTGTTTGTATATACCATGCATTGTATACCCACTAAGATCCCGTTCAAAGTTCTACTCTGCTGTCTTAGCATGGTTTTCCAACCAATCCTCATTGCTATTTCCCTCCCTTTAGACATGTGAGACGCTTGCATGAAGCATGGGAGTATAGAAATTACTCTATTTGAAAATGTTAGATTTGCTTTTGTAGCACTAGCTAGATATATGCATGCCAAATATGGCCTCAACAGGCAGCATGTCTGCAAGTGAAATGCCATGAATTATTAATTAGCTCATAATTAGCTGGGAATTTTTCTAGCGTTAGAGAAATTGAGAATTGTAGAAATGTAATACAACGCCTTCTAACTGAGGCTAGCTACGTTTGATTACAGCTAAATTATCTCACGACCTAAAACTTCTTCCGACTATCTCATGTTGGACCCTTCAATATTTAATTCAATGAATCATCTACTGAATATCACACATCAAAATGCATGCTCTTATTCACCTAATGTGATTAATTTCTAGTGCATGCGTTACTTGCACCATCCATGGACTTGACAAGCCAGTTCCTAACCGCAAGAAAATGTTTAAGTCAGTAACATTACTCAATTCCAACTAGCATTGCCACCTAGCTCTGCCCTTCTATCTTGTTATTTATATACCTCTCAACAAGAAGAAGAAAAAAAAAAAGCCTTGAGAAGGAAAAAATTATTGCTCCACTAAATTTATCAGAAGCCAACGAGGCGGCAGGGAGGGGGCGATGCTCCGGACACTTCGTGATTTATTGTTTGCTGATTTTATTGGGTGTATCCATACTCGTGATGTATAAAATACCCATTTTAACCAAAAAAAAAGAGAAAAAAAAAAAGTAGCACTTCTAAAAAGTTATTCCAACACCTTATGTACACTCATGCATCATCTTTGCCATTGTACATGATATTTATAACATGGAGATGCACGTGATGCTTCGCATTCGGATGATTAGGACTTAATGGGATATTTTCTCCTTTGTTTCTCTCTCAAAAAGGGGGCAAGTATATAGAAGCAAACTAAATAATAAATGGCAATTTACAAATTAGGAGAGTCATTTATCAATCCCAAGGGAGGTGATGCTTCAATTTTTGCATTTGAATGATTAAGACTGCATGGAGTATTTGCTCTACTTTACTCTTTCCTGCTACTAACCACACACCAGGAGAGTTATTTAAAAAAGATAGCTCATGAAATTTATACTTCGGTGTAGTAGCTTGGCTATGGACTATAGATTACAAATTAGCAGGACGATAACATCTGGCCCTCACAGTTGCATTTATTTACGCATGTGCCCCTGTCGACCACCGGTAGGAGGCGGAGCGACCGCCCCCGCCGCTCGTCTCCGCATCCCCCTCGAGATCCCAACTCTCTCCCCCGCCGCCGAAGCGGCGGCTCCCCGTCGACGAGAAGCGGAGCGACGAGAAGGATGTCGACGCCGACGATGCCAGCCGGTCCACGTACTCCTTCAACCACCCCCTCCCCGCTGCTCCGGCTGGCTCCGCTGTCTCCGCCCCCGCCGGCGCCGCCTCCGCAGGCGCCTTAGCGCCCTCCAGTTGCTCGACGGATGGCCCCAGAGACGACGGACGCGCGGAAAGCGGGGGTGCGGGCGCAGGGTGGTCGTCGCGGCCGACGGCGGTTGTGGAGGCGGCGGATGGCGGCGGCGGGAGAGGGGGAGGGGGAAGAAGGATTTCGGAGCGGCAGAGAGGGCAGGAGGGGTTGGAGCGGAGCCAGGAAGCAATGCAGGTGGAGTGGAAGGCGTGGTGGCAGGCGGGGAGGAGGCGAAGATCGTCGTCGGGGCGGAGGCGGGAGAGGCAGACGGCGCAGTCTGGGGAGAACTCGGGGGCGCCGGCAGCGAGGGAGAAGGGCGGGAGGGAGTCAATAAGGCCGCTACAATCTTGATCGGACGGTGATAATGATGATGATGATGAGGAGGAGGAGGAGGACGAGGAGGAGGAGGAGCGGGAGAGGAAGTGGAGGAAGAGGTGGACGGCGGCAGAGGCGACGAAGACGAAGAAGAGGATGGCAGCGATGATGAGGAGGCTGGTGGAGGAGGGGTGGTGGTGGTCGGAGTCCGACGATGGTAGAGTCTCGAGTCCTGGTGGAAGCGGCGGCGAGAGTGGAGAGGAGGCGGTGGCGAGAAGGGAGCGCATTTGGAGGTGCGTTTCGCTTCTTTGGATGCTGTTCACTTTTTATGCTTTCTCTTATCTTGCATCTCAGATTATATGCATGCGTATATGGTTCCCGCAAAAAACACAACCTTGCCTTCCTCACCTATCTCCACCTATATTTTATATATTTAGTCAGTCTACTAACGTAAAAGCAAAGCGTCACGGTTCTAGTGACATATTTGACCTTATCCATCTATATCTACAGTGCATATAAAAGTATTAATAAATTTTGGTGGAGGAGGGATCACAACCTTCCAATTTTATTAGATTAATTGCATCCACTTATCTATATAAAAATATTTTTAATTTTTTTTTGTTGGATCAACAACCTTACAAAACTCTTGAGTAAATATATCTAGTCGTGTAGTCACCAGGACGCACCGAAGATGTTCGAGCAAAGTAAAAGAGTTCTCCCATAGCTTCGAGCTAGTATAATCTACCGCATCGAAATCCACCCAATCAGCAGCTTTGCTGGCTTTCCAAAAAATATACATTATAGGACATGAAGTGATACTCGATTCGAGTCTCCAAATATCCATCATCAATGGATGATTAGATCTTTGAAATTGTGATTCTGTAATGATCCAAATTATAAATTTTTTGAAGACCCCTTATTAAATGATATGGTCCGTCTATAAAATAGTGATGGTGATGGGGACATCAGAGCTAATTATTTCTCCGCCTAGTCCACCATCTTATTTGACATATTTATTTTATTTTATTTCTGGGCTTGTTTGCATTTTAGGACTTATCTGTGTTATTTTTGGACTTATTAGAAATTATTTCTGTATAAGGGGGTGTTAAGTTAATTGTGTTTATTTGGGCCCCATATATAGGAGATTATTTTTATGATTAGGGTTTTAATCAAGGATTAAAGGTTTCCTCCCCCACCTCCCTGCTTCCTGTCTCTCTTTTCCTCCTCTCTTCTTCTCCCTCTTCTCCTCCTCTCTGCTGCTCTTCCTCTCTTCTTCTCCTCCTGTTCTTCCTCCCTCTTCCTCTGTTTCCTATTTTAAAGCCACGACAGTCATCCCAAGAGTAAATCATCACCGCTGCAGCCACCTCTCCTGTGACCGAATCTACATCAACTCATCGTCACCACTGCAGCCACCTCTCCCGTGATCAGTTCTACATCAACTTGGTATCAGAGCTTCTGGTTTTGCCCCTGTGCCAAAACCATTTCTCTTTTCTGGGCTGTCATGGGTCGGAAAGAGACCCCTTTCCATGCCTCTCTTTTCAGACCTCATAGGAAGGAACAACCCCTTCATGATTTGCCCTTCCCCGTCGCTGTGCTCTCGGCCCACCCCTGTGCTTCTCAGTGCCGAGATCCATTCCCCGAACCACCTCACAATGCCGCCGCACCACTGATTTCTGCCGGAGAACGTCGGCCCACAGAAGCTCCACCCTGGTGATGGCGGAGCAGCGCCGAATTTCAAGATTCCGGTGGGCGCACGAGATCTACGCTGCACCCCGAGCACCACGGACGCCGGAGCGTGTTGACAGGCCACGCGCAACTCCCGTTGCCAAAAAGAGAAGGAGCATCGCCTCTCTTCTTTCGGCTCTGTCTCTCGAACCTGCCATAGCAGCCGCCGGCCACCGCACACAGGAAGGGGCCATCCGCCGCCGTGATCGGCCGCCGGTTGTCGCCACCGACCACAGAGCCGTGGCCACGAGTTCCGTCACCGTCCCTGTTAAGTACACATTTGTGCACATTCTAGCATTTTTTTGGGCCTAATTTTCTAAAGTTCTCCTGCATATAACTCTTAAAAAGATGTATTTCTTTATTTTGGTTTCCTTATTGTAATTGAAGGTCCTTCCGGGCCAAGCCTACCTAAAACTTGGATCACTCCCTATCTTTCCACTGCATCATCACGATTCGTCCTTATTGTTATGGACAGAAGTTCATCTAAACCAATTGCGATCAGGCATATTTCAGCCATGGATCCCATCTCTTTGCACCACTCTCACTTCATCACAAAAGAAAAGACTTTTTTAACCTCCAATCCCATGAACAATAGCTGAAATTACTATTCATTGCTGAAATTACTGTTCATATAAACAGTGTTCCGTGAAGAACTGTTCATATAAACAGTGTTTAAGATGAAACTGTTCATATGGACAGTGTTACGTAAAAACACTGTTTATATGAACCGTGTTACGGAAATGTTTTTTTGATGTTCACTGTTCCTCTTCCTCCCAGCAGTTTCTTTCGCCCGTTCCAGCCGCGTCTGAGCTTTCCAGATCCTGCATCCGAGTATCCCGCAGCGCTCTTCAGCCTCCCATATCCATTTCGAGTCGTGATCCTGCTTCCAATCCGGTGTCCACGAAGCTTCCGGTGATTCCGCATCCAACCATTTCGGATTACCTTCCATTCCCAGCATCCCGGATGACCCCCGCCTCCGTCTCTTCTTCCGTCTGCATTCACAAACGTCTGCAATCAAGAAGCCGCTCCAGCCCGTGATCCCAGCCATCTCTACGGCGGATCCACGTCTTCCTCCAAGCGATCCAGCGGCCAACTCCATCGATCCAGTTGTTCACGTGCGATCCTCCCAACGATCCCACGGCCGTCCTCTTCATCCGCGAAGCGTCCTAGCTGGGATGTGCATCATCGCCTCCCCCGCGTCCGCCTCTTTCCCCCCATTTCAAAAATCTTCCCACGAGCATCATCGCCTCCCTTGCGTTTCTCGCCATCCAGGAGGGATCCTCTTCCGTGATCAGTGCCCAGCGATCCTGCGACCGTTTCGATCCTCAGTCGGCTTCAAGGGGTGGGGGCGAGCTATATAAGGAGTGCTCGGTTGGGCCAAAGAAGGGGGAGGGGAGATCCGAAGAAAGAAAATAGAGCCATACTCTGTTTTTTTTGAAAGAAGGAAACAAAAGAAAATGAAGGGGGAGAGAGCTCTGTGATTCAAAGAAAAAAAAAAAAGAAAAAAAGAAGAGGGGAACTGAGGATGCTCTGTTTTCCAATTTTCGTACTTGTCCTTTTATGCAATCCATAAATTTCTTTTTATGCAATATGGATTCTAAGTTACAGTTTAATTTTTGCACTTTATTTTATGCGTTCTAGAATCCTCATCTTTAGATAACTTTCAAATTTTTCTTCTCTTTCTCTGGTGTTCAGTTTTCATTCACTTTCCGTTTTGAAGAGTCGACTTCTACTCTGCAAGAGTCGACCCCTACTTAGTACGAGCCGACTCCGAGTTTTTCTGGTGTTCGATTTTCAGTTTTCATTTACTTTCTATCTTGAAGAGTCGACTTCCACTTAGCATGAGTCGACTCCCACTCTGCAAGAGTTGACCCTTGCTTAAGAATTCAATTGCATATTTTCTTTGTTGAGTTTTTTTTTTCTCTCTCTTAGAAAACTAGCTCTGGTTGGTTAGAGATTAATCAAATATGCTCAAGGAATTATTTTTTAAAAAAGAAAAAGAAAAAAAATATATTGTCATGAATCTTAATGGAGTTTCTATTCTTTATTTGCATGCTCAAATCGCCTCCCTGTGGATCGACCTCCTACAACCACTATTCATCGAATCGAGGATGGTAAGAGTAATAAAAAAATATTTGTTTGTTGGTTAAGATCTTGACAACGACACCCTTTTTAAGTCATCCTCAGGTCTACCAAAAAGCCGACAACAGTCCCCTTCAGCTGTTCCGCAGCTGCTGCCGAGGAGACCGGCACGCCCTCCCGAATCGGTCGGGAGGTTGAACACGACGTCAAGTAACGGGTAAGTTCTAAACCCGTTGCCCACAACCCGGTACCCCGGGTCCAAAATCCAAAATAAAAAAAGTAGCACGTGCCTTGCACGCGACCAAAAAAAAAACTTACCTCTGTTGTCGTCCCGATCGGCCGCCGCTTTTTCTTCTGCCGCGCCATCCACCCGTCCGAAACGCCGTCACCACCTCCGAGCGCCCTCCGACTTCGCCCCCTATTCTGAACACCCCGAACCGTCGCCACTCGACCTCCGGTGACCGAGCCGTCATCGTCCTCCCCGATAAGCAGTGTCGCCGCGCCGGCCAGCCTTCCCCAATGCTGCCGAGCCCCGTCAAGCGTCCCCTTCGGCCACGGCCTCCTCCGAGCGTCGTCTCCTCTGAGCGGGCCGCCTGCAGCACCCCTTCGCCAAGCCCCGTCCGGCCTTCTCCTCTCACCCGAGACCAGGAGGCATCCGAGCGGTGCCATCAAGCCACAACCGAGCTCGACCGGCCTGACCCCTAGTTCGTGTTCAGCAGGCCGCACACCCAGTCCCACCACCCGGCCCACACGTCAACCTCCCTTAAGCGCGGCCCAGACCCAAGCGGTCTCAGAATGGGTTTGGTCCAGGCCGTGCGTCGTTTACTGTGGCGCGGCCCAAGCCCAATCGGCCGCAGGCCCTGTTTCAAGCCCGATCCAACACCTTCTTCAGTCCATTTCAGAAGCCCAGGAGCCCTTGTGCTGCAGATCCAGGTCCATCGCTCTAGCTAGCTCCATCCGGTGCCAACTTCGTGCTCGAGACTCTACAACGGATGCTTCTGGTTGACTGCATCCACCATAGGTGACAGGTTCTTCTTTCTTTTGGGCTTGTTTATCTAATTATGTTCTAATTCTCTTGCATGACAGTCCTATTTTGCAAACTTACTTTCCTGTCAAACTTCAAGACCTAGAACAACTACGACCACACACATCCTATTCCCCATTTAAATCTAGATATTAAATTAGCACACCATAGCGACAGGATATTTCTCAACATTCATCGATCAGATTACTTTAGAATTAGAACGACCGTAATACGTGCTTGCAACCTAACTTCTTATAGTGACTAATTTCATACTTTAACTCTGAAATAACCGAAGTACAAATTGGTAACATTTAATTTTAAGTTACTTTTGTGAAAATTTGCTGATTACCGAATTCATAGTAGGTTGCATTAGTTGGTTGTCCTGCATCACAGTTGGTCAGTTAGGGTCATTAGTAGCATCGCATGTCATACCATCAACCAATGGAATCCTTGCATGCCAACCCGTAGTGGTAGGAAGTACCTCCTCACTCATTCTAAGACCTCTTTAGCTACAATGGATTCCAGAGTTCTGCAAGATCTTGTGGAACAAATCGCTACCTTACGAGCTGATCATGACGAATTCAAGCGAGAGATCCGTGCTCTAGTGCAACACCTTAGGACTCCTAAACCGTCAACCCCAATCACAGCTTATCCCGAGTTTGTTTTAGCCACACCACCTGTAGGTCTTCCCCATCCCCATAGGAACCAACATCCTCCTGATCACCAGCGCAATCTTGACGAACGACTACTTCGTACCATAAGAGTAGATGCCCCCACATTTGCTGGTCAACTAGAGCCAAGCGTGTATCTTGATTGGAGAGCAGCCATGGATAATTATTTCGAATGGTACAAAATGACTGACGATAGAAAAGTACGATTCGCTAAAATGAAGCTTATTGGGCAAGCTCACTGGTACTGGCATAATGTTGAACATATGCGTAAGACCCAAAGGCTTCCTCGTATCACCACCTAGGAGGATATGAAAGAAAAGCTAAAGAGAAATATCTGTCATTCTCTTACCGACAACGCCTTATGGATAGGTAGCAGAAATTAACTCAAGTGACATCAACTGTTGCCGATTACATTGCACGATTTGAGGAGTTTCATATGAGATGCGATATAATCGAAGAGGAGATTGTTACTCTCTCTAGGTTTCGGGCAAGACTCCACGAGGAGATCCAAAAAGAATTAATCCTCCGAGAGATTACCACCCTTGGCCAAGCATACCAATTGGCTCAAGATGTGGATAGTTTTTTACGGATCCCTGTAGTGAGGCGTACCGACTCTCGATCCATACCCCCAGAAGCCCGACCTAATCAAAATTATCTCCCGTAATTCAACCCTCCTAACCAGCCCGGTTCTAGCCAAGCACCAGCTAGGACGTCCCCAGTGCCTGTTCAAAATCCGTCAAATGATAAAGGAAAGGGCATACTAGGTTCCAATCCTCCTTCAAGAAGCCAAATCCAATGTTTCAGGTGCCAAAAATTTGGCCATATCGCGTCCCAATCTAATACCAAAACCTATCTAATGGCTGAACTTGAAGTTGGGACCTAGGAGACTGAATGTGTCGAAGAAGTATATGAACTAAACATCGAGGATTTTGTAGAAGACTTTGGAGACGAACAGACCGGGTTAGAGTTTATCCAGGCTGAACCCCAAAATGAGCCCACTGATTGGAATGACCAAAACCCTAGGCTTCATTTGGTTAGGTGTACTCTAGCTCAGACTAAGATCGAGCAAGATTGGCGTAGGACCTCCCTGTTTTACACGCTCATTAAGATCAATGGTAAAACATGCAAAATCCTATTTGATAGCGGGAGTTGCATCAATGCCATTGCCTCCGGAGTTGTTTTCCGCCTAGGTCTGAAATCTACCCCTCATCCCAACCCATATAAGGTAGCTTGGGTGGATAAGACGTCCATCTCGGTGTCGGAAAGATGCCTCGTTCTGATTTAATTCCTATCTTATAAAGACGAAATCTGGTGTGACTGCATTCCGATGGATGTAGGTCAAGTCATTCTCGGAAGATCTTGGTTATACGATAGGGACGTCACACTTCATGGACGGTTGAATTCGTGTAGTTTTATGTTCCAGGGTCGAAAAATTATACTGAACTCATTGCCTCCTAGTGGTATTTATATTTGAATTTAGACGCTCTAAACCAATATTGGTTTTATTCAGTGGATAATGAAATTAGACTTTTAGTTATATTTTGTTTATGATGGATTTGAAAGCTAAATGCAATGTTGGCTTCGTACTATCGTGAGTTATACCCCTTGGTAGCATGGCATATCATGCTCCGAATCTGATGTGTGACAATTATTGTATCCATATTTATTAAATCCGACCCGCACTCTTATTGGGCTTGGGCTAGCCCGAACTCCAAAGAGGCTAGCCCAGCAATTGCACGTGCGCCGAACGAGATGAACGGGAGAGGACTCTAGCTAGGAGTCTCCATCCTCCCTATTTTCAATCGCGATTGTGATTGGAAAAGGCAGAATCTTAGGCCTAATCGAACAACGCAAGCTCGGATTTTAGCCTATTTAAGCTTCCCCATCCTTCCCCTTTGAGATCTATCAAGGAGTAAGGCTAGAGTTCTCTAGATTTCAAGCTTTCTTCTCGAAATTCTTCCTCTGATTTTTGCTGGAAAGCCTCGCTGGAATGAGGTATGAGTTCTCCATGATCTCCTCTTCCTTCTTTGTGTTTTGGGCATTTAATCCCACGGATAAGAGCTAGCAATCACCGGAGTCACTCCGAAAATAGGCACATCCCTATTTCGATCTTCTTCCACCGTTCGGTCGGCCGTCGTTGCCGCTGATTGCCCTCTACTACACGCTATCGCCACCTTGCTGGACGACACGATCACAAACCACCAGCTATCCTCTCTCGCTTCTATATTGTCAAGGAAGAAGAAAGAAAAAAAAAGAGAGAAAAAAATAATAGAAAAAAAGAAAGAAAGGAGAAGAAGAGGAGAGAGAGAACCATCCGTCTCTTTCTCTCTCTTATTTCCTCTCTTTTTTTATTTCTCTCTCTACTTTCTCTCTCTAGAAGATCTAGAAAATCCAAAATTAGGTCATGTCGACCTGATCTTCGAACTCGAGTGACCTCTATAAAGGACCCCGATCCACCCTGGTGCTCAGGTTTTCTCCTGGACCAATCATCCTACTCAAACCCCATTGATGAACCATGACTCATTAACCTTGGCCCTGATCGAGTCTATGCCCAATGATTTATTGATCGAATTATTTAGGCTTCACCTACCCAAAACCACTTTATGCCCGGTCAAATCTTCTCGTACTATTTTATTAAAGTCATTAATTTTGCTGCTAATATTTTAAATAGGTCTAGTAAAATCGCCTAGCGAAGTCTAACGATCTAAGACGAAAGAGGTAAATAAATCTTATACTCCTTATTAGTTTTCAAACTTGTAAGTAGATCTTGCACTCCTTATAATCATGTCTTCCATGCATAAAATCTGCCTCTAAAAATATCATGTTTTTCTTATAGTTATGGATCTGGATATGTGTTATAAAAATCGTACTTTATTAAAAAATAAAGATTCATGAATGATTTGACAAAAATAATTTTGTCATAAAATATGAATTTGATCATGCTATTTAGTATTTTTATCTATATATGTATATGTTTGAAGAAAAATATATAAGTTTTTAAAAGCTCTCAAATTGCAATAACCGTCTCTAGAAATAGGGGCCAATCAACATTCTAGAGCTAGCATCCAACAAAAACGATCCTTTGCCAATGGGTTAACGTTGTAACGAATATAAATTATGATATCTTGTCGATTACGAAGGTGGTCCTATCACGGGTTATAGTGACCATGGCATGAATATCTGTGAGCAATGTTTTGATCCATGATAGGATTACATGACATGAAAAACAATTTACGAATTGGAATATAAACTGGGCATTATCTTTATCATAGATGGATGATTTGTTCATGCATGATTTGCTTTATAACTGTTCTTAATATATTGCATTATGAAATGCTTATTTTAGAATATCTGCTATTTTTCTTAAATGACGCATCGATATAGAAAAACTTATGCTTGATTCGGTAAGGTAGTGAAAGGTTTACTTACTAAGCTTTGTTGCACATATACTTCTATTTTTTTTTTCTCTCTCCAGGCGAATAGGATCGAGAGGAATGAAGGATGGTCCAGGTTTAGAATTCGCACTAGCAAGCTTGGCGATATATATAACAGGGTAGAACCTTAGTTCTTCAGTTGATTATAAAATTATAGTTAGTGATTTTCTGTAGTAAGGATTATGGGTTTGGTATTTATGTTTGGATTTAAATGCTCTAAACCAATATTGGTTTTATTCAGTGGATAATGATATTAGACTTTTAGTATTATATTTTGTTTGTGATGGATTTGAAAGGTAAATGCGATATTGGCTTCGTGTTATCATAGGTTGCGCCCCTTGGTAACATGGCTATGTCATGTTCCAAAATTGGGTCATGTCGACCTGATCTTCGAATTCGAGTTGACCTCTATAAAGGACCCCGATCCGCCCTGGTGCTTGGGTTTTCCATTGGACCAATCATCCTAGCCTTGTTGAATGTCTCTCAGATGCCCATTGATGAACCATGATTGATTAACCTTGGCCCTGATCGAGTCTATGCCCAATGATTTATTGATCGAATTGTTCAGGCTTGACCTATCCAAAACCACTTTATGCTTAGTCAAATCTTCTTGCACTATTTTATTAAAGTCATTAATTTTGCTGCTAATATTTTAAATAGGTCTAGTAAAATTGCCTAGCGAAGTCTAACGATCTAAGAGGAAAGAGGTAAGCAAATCTTATACTCCTTATTAGTTTTCAAACTTATAAGTAGATCTTGTACTCCTTATAATCATGTCTTCCATGCATAAAATTTGCTTGTAAAAATATCATGCTTTTCTTATAGTTATGGATCTGGATATATGTTATAAAAATCGTACTTTATTAAAAAAAAGATTCATGAATAATTTGACAAAAATAATTTTGTCATGAAATATGAATCTGATCATGTTATTTAGTATTTTTCATCTATATATGTGTATGTTTGAAGAAAAAAATATAAGTTTTCAAAAGCTCTCAGATTGTTATGACCGTCTCTAGAAATAGGGGTCAATCGACATTATAGAGCTAGCATCCAATGAAAATGCCCATCTGCTAATGAGTTAAAGTTGGTAACGAATATAAATTATGATATCTTGTCGATTATGAAGATGGTCCTATCACGGGTTATAGTGACCATGACATGAATATCTGTGAGCAATGTTTTGATCCAGATGGATGGAATATCTTTATATAAACAATTGGAATATAAACTGGGCATTATCTTTATCATAGATGGATGATTTGTTCATGCATGATTTGCTTTATAACTGTTCTTAATATATTGCATTATGAAATGCTTATTTTAGAATATCTGCTATTTTTTTTAAATGACGCATCGATATAGAAAAACTTATGCTTGATTCGGTAAGGTAGTGAAAGGTTTACTTACTAAGCTTTGTTGCACATATACTTCTATTTTTTTTCTCTCTCCAGGCGAATAGGATCTGATGACCCAAAGATTGATTTAAAGATTGATTTTGATGATCACAAAAACCTTGAAGTATAAATACTAATGTTTGTGTTGCAAGGAGAAAAATATTCATTTTGCAAGGAACATAGCAGGCTGGAAGAACACAAGAAGGCCTCCAAAGCTCTCAAGAAAAGTTGGAAGAAAGTTACACTTCATTGGCCCAAGTTTCAAGTTCAAAGGACTCAAGTTGGAAGAGCAAATTCAAAGAAAAATCCAAAAGAATAGTCCTCGAGTCGACTCCTGGATAGTACGAGTCGACTCCAGGGAGTAACAAGGCAGAAACACAGAGAAGCTATTTTGGACCCTGAGAGCCGAGTCGACTCCTGAGGAACTCGAGTCGACTCCTGAGGAACTCGAGTCGACTCCAATGGTTGGCAGGTCGACTCCTAAGGAAGCAAGAGTCGACTCCCAGAGAAATACAAGGCAAAAAGTCAGAGAGCCAATTTCAGACACTGAGTGCCGAGTCGACTCCCGCAAAGCCCGAGTCGACTCCGAGACAGCGCTACACCAAAAGACAGAAGACAGTGTTTTTGTCTCTGAGACTCGAGTCGACTCCAAGACAGTTCGAGTCGACTCCAAGGCAGCGCTACTCCAAAAAGACAGAAGACTGTTTTTCGGATACTGAGAGCCGAGTCGACTCCGGAACAGTTCGAGTCGACTCCAAGACTGAACGAGCCAAAAGACAGAAGATCGGGAGTTCGGCCTCTGAGCGCCGAGTCGACTCCCAGAATTCACGAGTCGACTCGAGTGAGCCAAGTTGAAGAATACATCAAACTGTTGCTAAGTTTAAATTTCACTGTGCATCTATATAACTTAGCATAATTAATTAAAAAGTTTTAGAAGTAGTCTAAAAGTTTAAAAAGACCCAATTCACCCCTCCTCTTGGGTTGTATCTACTGGGCAACAAGTGGTATCAGAGCACGTGCTCAAATATTATTTGTAGTCTTAACCGACTAGAGCCAAAGATCATGACAACCCCATATAACGTATTACTTGCTGAGGGACTTTCCACAAACAGACCTCCACTGTTTGATGGATCTAACTATATTCAATGGAAAGCTAGAATGAAAATCTTTACTCAATCACAAAACTATGAGTTATGGAATGTCATAACAAATGGCCTACACACACCCACGAAATTAATTGAAAGTATGTTCGATAAAAATTTGGCTGAACTAAATGCTAAGGCTATGAACCTTCTCTACTGTGCATTTAATAAAAATATTTTCAACCAAATTTGTATATGTTCATCTGCCAAACAAATATGGGATACTCTTGAAGCAACTTATGATATTTCCGAAGAACCCCATGTTAGTTTACTTGAGGATAATTGCAAGACTAACATTGAGCATGCAGGAAACACTCTAAATCAGGAAGAAAGATTCAAAAGCTTCCTAAAGACAAAGAAGAAGAGGAAGGTAGAAGAAAGGAAGAAAGAGATAAAAAGAAAGAAAGCCTTGACCAAGAAAGAGTCAAGCAAGAAATTAAAAGTTAGGAGCATCAATGATGATATTAGCTCCAAGGAACTACAAGAGGTAACTAACTCGTGCTTTATGGCACAAGAAGACAAGGTAAAATCTGAATCTACTCTTACCTCAAATGATTTTCAAGAAGAATTCTCTTATGATGAATTATTAAATGCTTTTCATGATTTGTATGGTGAATGTAGAAAATTAGCGGTGAAGAATAAAAATCTTAAGAAACTAAATCTGAAAATTTCAAAAGAAAGAAATTCTAATGATGAAATACAAGATAAACTAAATTCTGAAAATAAAATTTTAAGGTTAAATTCAGAACAATTAATTCAGAAAAATCAGAATTTAATTAAAGAAAATCAAAACTTAAGTAAAGAAATTAACCAATTGAAGTCTTTTATTAACAAATTTACTGTAAGTTCAGAAAGATTAAAAATGATGTTTGAAAGCCAACATGCTGATTTTGATAAATCAAAATTTGGCTTAACTCCTTCACTTAGCAATGAATCCCTAAAGAAAAAGGTTATCAATTCACCAAGCAAACCATTAAATAAGATAACTTATTTCAAACATGAAAAGAATGGGCATAACAACTTTACCTATCATTCTAACATAATTAAATCAAGTAGTAAAGTTATTATAATTAAACAAATTTGGATTCCAAAAGGAACTATATGTCCTAACTCTCAAGGACCCAAGCAAGCTTGAGTACCCAAAATGAAAATATGAGGATGTAGATGAAGGTGTGCCAAGATACCCATGAAACAAATGGAACTTTCATACAAATGAGTGCTCTAGACATACATTAAAGAGTGAAACTTAAAATACACTTATGAAAAGTAATTAAAAAATAATAATAATAAAATCAGTAACCCTTGCATCTCATCATTACTTTTGCTTTAGTATTTGATTAAAATATGAATTGCAAGTATTGATCAATTTTGTGATATAGAAAATACTTTTGAAAATAGTATCAAATCACTTCATTTTATAGTATGATTTACTCACTATTGGATAAGTTGCTAAGAATAACTCTATGAATTCTCTATATGCTTGATTGAGAGTTTTTATCCATGGCATTATTGTTTATCGATCATAGATATGAAAATGTGCACTTGGTATGCCTTTGAATATATGCACTATGAATACCAAGATTAAAGAAACCATCTTTGGGATATAAAATCAACTCATGCTAGTATGTACTTAACCTCAAAAGACCTTGCCATTGGCTTACTTAGAGTATCTTCTGAAAGGTCAAAGGTTACTATGCATGTTAACTAAGAAAACAAACAAAAATCAATTTCTAAATCTAAAGTTGTTGTTTCCAACACTAAGTTTTCAAAAGCTTACATTGGTTTTGTTCTTGGCACTTAAATTGAAATATTTTCTGCATTGGCACAAACTCACAAAAAGGGATCAAATAAAAAAGGTTTGCAAATTATGAAATGGCATAGTGTTGAAAACCAATTTTGTATTAAGTTGTGCACAGAAAATAATATTGAATTCAATTGTTTCTGCACCAAGAACACTATAAGTAAAATAGGATTAATAGAATCCTTGAAGAAATGAAGAAGGCAATGTTGTATGATAGTCATCCACTTAAATGATTTTTTGTTAAAAGCTATCATCATTGCTTGTCATATATATGGTTTCTATTAGGTCTATTATTGATGAAAACTCCATTTGATCTTCTAAAAAATAGAAAATGATCTATTGCATATCTTTCATATTTTTCAGTAGCTTATGATATGCTTGATATGGTCTTTTGAAAATAATGCCAAATCTGATAAAGATATTTCGATCCTTGGATATCATTCATCAGGCAATGCGTATAGAATATTCAATAAAAAGATTCTAGTTGAAGAAATATCAATTCAGTTTATTCTTTATGAGACTAATGATTTATTATCAAAATACTAAAATCAAATTATATATGTATATGGTTAATCTTTTACATATAACAATCTGAAAACTTGTTAATAATTAGAACCAAATTGAGTTTTTCAGAAATGCACTTAATGAAGAAAAATTGATAACTACTAAAAGACTAAATCAAGAAAAGATGAAATAAATCTTGATGAAATTCTTGCATGATTAGAAGTAAAGATCACCATTATCATTTGCTTGCTTTATGAGCTTTATATTCTGTTAAGTGAATGTGTAGAATACACTCCTGTGTGGTTATTTCATTAAAAAAAAAAAGGGATCTATGTAAAATAACCACCTTATTTGAAAACACTCATTACAAATATGATAAAGCAATTTATGATTTGGAACAAGCATCAAAAGCATGATAGAATAATTATTTTATCATATACCTAATAGACCAGATTGTGTGATCATTATGTGACCTTGTGCAAGACTTCAATCTAACTCTAATGAATCATAATTTATTGATAACAAATGAATCATAATCTGGATTTTGATAGAAACAATTGTTTAAGGCAATTTGATCAAAACTTAGCTAGCATGTCTTATTGATAATTATCTTAAGCAAATAGAATCTAAGCTAAATTGATTCTGAAAATAAAAAATTGATTTGACCTTGATAAATCTTTCTATTGCCTCACATGCTTGTCCTTGAACCATCTTGGTTAATGAAACTATCTCTTTAGTTCAAGTGATATGTGATTGCTTATATTTAGGCAATCTCTTGAATAAAGTGACTCAACATGCAACTATTGTCATATCTTATATTGAGTCATCTAGTTTAAAAAAATATGTTGGATGAATGTTTTGTATCTTGAAGAAACTAATGACTTTCTTTCAAGAAAGAAAAGGAGTTTGTTAATAATGCAGGATCCTTGAGCAAGAAAATGAGAGATCTCAACTTGAAGGATATCTCCATGTAAGATACAATAAACATTCACATGCAAACAAGAGAGAGGACCTTCTTCAGCCAAAAGTTCATACATAAGAAATCTAGTAGGTATTTGACTGAAGAATGCAGAATGAATTGGTAATTCTAGATACTTCTCTCATAAATTAATTGAGCAAAGTCAATAACTTAAATCTTATTATGGCATGATTAAAGTCTTTAATTATAAATTTTTGATATCATGTCTATATATATATATATTGATTGACTTATACTTTTAGAAATTGTTTCATGGTTTGCCCAAACTAAAATATATCTTTGCCTATGTCATAACCATGAAATACACAAGTTTATACTTAAAATTTTGATTTAAAATAACTTGTGAGAAATTATGAATCCTTGAGCACAATGAAAATGTTGTTTGCATGATATACATCTATATGATACATAAGATTATTTCTTTATTCTACTCTTTCATGTAAATTACTTGAGAATAACAAAGAGAGAGAGAGATAAAGAAAAGAAAATGGATATTATTCAAGAGATGTAAAATCTAAGCAAAGACAAATACTTCAATCTTAAGGAAAAGCAAAACAAGCATAATATATTCGGCACATTTGGAAGGGATAAAATCCATAATTAATTACACTTAAACAGGGAGAGTTTGAAGTGAACATTTTAACCTTTCTATATTGCTCATCATAGGGATGGTGCCAATGGGGAGACTAGTGGTAGTACCCGGTACTATTTGACCCAACTATTCGGTGTAGGGTATATTAGGGACGGCACAAGAGGGAGGCTAGTGGTAGTACCTCGTGCCCCTTCCAACTCCACCGGATAGGGAGCAAATAGAGTATAAAGCATAAGAAAGTAAAAACGAAAAACAATAACAAAATGTTCGTTAATTGATTAAGAAAAGAAATTCAAAAAAATGAATGACAAAGTAAATGAAAGTATATAAGAAGAATCAAGTCAAGTTTTAGTCACTTGGAAACACACCTTAAGGATGAAATCAGTGCAAAAGTATGTTTAAATAGGGGGAGTTTATTTGAAAAGAATTGATCATTGACATGCTTGTTATTTTAATGCATGACTTAACACATAATATATTTTGCATGTGGCATGATGTCTGAAATTATGGGTTCTCAATATTTTGTAATGCTCCATGCTTGGACAATTTGATTGAATGTTTGGAATACTGCATAAAATTGTTTTTGGGTATTATTGAAAAGAAATTTCAGATTTGTCGTTCACAATCATCTTTAAAAACTGAAAGTTGAATAAATTTGTAAAAAGGAGAAGAAAAAGATATCTCTATTTAGGCAAAATGAATTGATCTTGATCTGTCTTTCTACTTGCCTAACTTTGATACATAATATCCTAATACTTGTTAAAATATCCTCCATTTTGTATCAAAACTCAATATTAAATATAAAGATTCTGAAAGTGCTCTAATGTTATTGAAATATGTGTTTTTCAATCATAATGATTTAAGATGAGCTACAATGTGGAAGATACATATCTCAAATTATGACTTTGAAAAGACTCTATTGAAAATCTTTATGAAATTCAGAATCTGATTTTGTATAAAAGCTTAAACTCAATATGATCTCTAAATAAAATCTTAATGTAAGAAAAACAGAATTAATTTTGATGCCTTGGTTGATTGCTCCGATACGCATCCGAAACATATCATTTCTTATCTTTAAAGTGTACTAATATTGGTCCAAATGATGTGTCTTTCGATGATCTTAATTGAAAACAAAAATTTCTAAATATATGATTTTATTTTGATATTAAAAAGATTTATTGTGTTTCATGTATACATTGCTGAAAAACTATGATTAAGAAATTGATTTCTATAAATATATATACATCAATGATCATCTATATGTTTTTCTCTCCTACATTCTTAAAGACTTCTATCAGAATATATATAGAGTGAATGATCTTAAAGCTAGAAATATTTCAGCTCACTCAAATGATTCTAAAAGAAAGAAAATGTAAATGCTTTTGAAAGAAACTGAGCTTCAAATGAATCATTTTCTGATTAATATTTCTATAAATTTTCTCTAAGATTAAGAGAAAGCATAACTTGTTCTTGAAGGATTAGAAAGAGTAATTGCTACAAATTTTGAATAATACTAGATCACTCTACATTCTCGATAGCATAGAATTTCAGTTTTATTCACGTTTATCACTAAAATCTGAAATTCAACAATAGAAAAGAATGATTAAAGAAGAATGCATCTTTTGAGGGGGAGCTTTAGATTCAGTATCTCATATCTTGATTTTTATGGATTGATTCTGATGAACCTCCTTATATTGCAAGACTTGCTTTAATTATATAATGAGTTTATACCTTGAGATGAGTTCTATAAAGGTTGTCTTATCTCAAACATTGAGTCTTATGAAAATAAGCTGAAACTTATAGAAAATTTTTTTTGAGATTGACAATTTTACTGAACATTATCTTCAAATTCTAAACTCTTAAATGGAATGATCAATTGAGGGGGAGAAAGAAAATCTCAGAAGGAGAGATCTTATGGAACTTAATCGCATAAATCTATAACTAAAGGAGAGAGAAAGCATACCAAGTGAAAAGTGATCCTAATGCTCTCCAATATGTATCATCTGAAATTTAAATCTAAAAATCTTTATGATACTCCTTAAGGCTTGTTATTTGGGTAATATATCTTATGCATAAATCATGAACCAAATTGCAATTCAAACAGTTGATCTTAAGAGCCTCTAACTTAATAAAAAAGGGGGAGAATAATGTGTTGAATTTTCTTGAGTATCACTTAGAAAATCTATTTTGAAATTCACTAATGAGTCCTAATTGGCTTGCTCCTTAGAACTTCAATTTTGTGCCAATTCCTATTTTTATGTATCAAATTGTGCTTATTTTCTAAAGGAATAAAAGAAAGTCTTTAAGAGAGCTCTAAGATATATCAAAAATTGCATGAATCCATATTTTGGTATTTGTGCCCCAATGCTCTTATTATCATTAAAGAACTTTGAAGTCATTAAGAATTAATGATCCAACATGATGATATGTTTTTCAAGTATATAAGTTTTGATCTTATACTCTGAAAATTAATTAAATTGCTCTCATGTTGATAAAATACTTAATATATTGGGCAAAAGATCTTAAATGAACAAGCTTTCATACTTATTATTGAAGAGAGGTTAGATTTCCATTCGTGCTTTCTTTGAATATCATTCGTGGTACTTCTTGAATTAACTTAAGAAAGATTCCATCTACACTTGAGTTGAAAACTATCCTTGGAATCACATTCGATGTGTTCTGCTCTGAAATTATCTTAATTGACTCTGATCTATGCTCATTAATCTTATTCTAATATTATTTTCTTGAGTTATATGATTCACATCCTTGCAATAATTTGACATGCAAATCAGAGTACAATCAGAAAAAGAAATATTTGAGTATTCTTATCTTTGTGCTTAATGTTTCACTATCTTTTTGATGTTGTCAAAAAGGGGGAGAAATATCTAAGTATATGCTCATAATGCTTTATGTGTTGATTATGTTAAGTTGATTAAATCTAAAGCATTATCATGAAGTATATGTTAAAGATATATATTTTCTACTTTAAACAACTTAGCTATGCACTACTTCTAGAACACAATATATTTTATATTGCATATACTCCAAGTTTTGTCATCATCAAAAAGGGGGAGACTGATGACCCAAAGATTGATTTAAAGATTGATTTTGATGATCACAAAAACCTTGAAGTATAAATACTAATGTTTGTGTTGCAAGGAGAAAAATATTCATTTTGCAAGGAACATAGCAAGCTGGAAGAACACAAGAAGGCCTCCAAAGCTCTCAAGAAAAGTTGGAAGAAAGTTACACTTCATTGGCCCAAGTTTCAAGTTCAAAGGACTCAAGTTGGAAGAGCAAATTCAAAGGAAAATCCAAAAGAATAGTCCTCGAGTCGACTCCTGGATAGTACGAGTCGACTCCAGGGAGTAACAAGGCAGAAACACAGAGAAGCTATTTTGGACCCTGAGATCCGAGTCGACTCCTGAGGAACTCGAGTCGACTCCAATGGTTGGCAGGTCGACTCCTAAGGAAGCAAGAGTCGACTCCCAGAGAAATACAAGGCAAAAAGTCAGAGAGCCAATTTCAGACACTGAGTGCCGAGTCGACTCCCGCAAAGCCCGAGTTGACTCCGAGACAGCGCTACACCAAAAGACAGAAGACAGTGTTTTTGTCTCTGAGACTCGAGTCGACTCCAAGACAGTTCGAGTCGACTCCAAGGCAGCGCTACTCCAAAAAGACAGAAGACTGTTTTTCGGATACTGAGAGCCGAGTCGACTCCGAAACAGTTCGAGTCGACTCCAAGACTGAACGAGCCAAAAGACAGAAGATCGGGAGTTCGGCCTCTGAGCGCCGAGTCGACTCCCAGAATTCACGAGTCGACTCGAGTGAGCCAAGTTGAAGAATACATCAAACTGTTGCTAAGTTTAAATTTCACTGTGCATCTATATAACTTAGCATAATTAATTGAAAAGTTTTAGAAGTAGTCTAAAAGTTTAAAAAGACCCAATTCACCCTCCCTCTTGGGTTGTATCTACTGGGCAACAGGATCGATAGGAATGAAGGATAGTCCAGGTTTAGAATTCGCGCTAGCAAGCTTGGCGATATATGTAACAGGGTAGAACCTTAGTTCTTCAGTTGATTATAAAATTATAGTTAGTGATTTTCTGTAGTAAGGATTATGGGTTTGGTATTTATGTTTGGATTTAAATGCTCTAAACCAATATTGGTTTTATTCAGTGGATAATGATATTAGACTTTTAGTATTATATTTTGTTTGTGATGGATTTGAAAGGTAAATGCGATATTGGCTTCGTGTTATCATAGGTTGCGCCCCTTGGTAACATGGCTATGTCATGTTCCAAAATTGGGTCACGTCGACCTGATCTTCGAATTCGAGTTGACCTCTATAAAGGACCCCGATCCGCCCTGGTGCTCGGGTTTTCCATTGGACCAATCATCCTAGTCTTGTTGAATGTCTCTCAGATGCCCATTGATGAACCATGATTGATTAACCTTGGCCCTGATCGAGTCTATGCCCAATGATTTATTGATCGAATTGTTCAGGCTTGACCTATCCAAAACCACTTTATGCTTAGTCAAATCTTCTTGTACTATTTTATTAAAGTCATTAATTTTGCTGCTAATATTTTAAATAGGTCTAGTAAAATCGCCTAGCG
The DNA here is from genome assembly GCF_009389715.1 of Phoenix dactylifera. NCBI lineage: Eukaryota > Viridiplantae > Streptophyta > Magnoliopsida > Arecales > Arecaceae > Phoenix > Phoenix dactylifera. The sequence goes on along the minus strand of NW_024067679.1, from coordinate 1,330,730 downwards.
AAGTCTAACGATCTAAGAGCAAAGAGGTAAGCAAATCTTATACTCCTTATTAGTTTTCAAACTTATAAGTAGATCTTGTACTCCTTGTAATCATGTCTTCCATGCATAAAATCTGCTTGTAAAAATATCATGCTTTTCTTATAGTTATGGATCTGGATATATGTTATAAAAATCGTACTTTATTAAAAAAAAGATTCATGAATAATTTGACAAAAATAATTTTATCATGAAATATGAATCTGATCATGCTATTTAGTATTTTTCATCTATATATGTGTATGTTTGAAGAAAAAAATATAAGTTTTCAAAAGCTCTCAGATTGTTATGACCGTCTCTAGAAATAGGGGTCAATCGACATTATAGAGCTAGCATCAAATGAAAACGGCCATCTGCTAATGAGTTAAAGTTGGTAACGAATATAAATTATGATATCTTGTCGATTACGAAGATGGTCCTATCACGGGTTATAGTGACCATGGCATGAATATCTGTGAGCAATGTTTTGATCTAGATGGATGGAATATCTTTATATAAACAATTGGAATATAAACTGGGCATTATCTTTATCATAGATGGATGATTTGTTCATGCATGATTTGCTTTATGATTGTTCTTAATATATTGCATTATGAAATGCTTATTTTAGAATATTTGCTATTTTTCTTAAATGATGCATCGATATAGAAAAACTTACGCTTGATTCGGTAAGGTAGTGAAAGGCTTACTTACTAAGCTGTGTTGCACATATACTTCTATTTTTATTTTTCTCTCTCCAGGCGAATAGGATCGATAGGAATGAAGGATGGTCCAAGTTTAGAATTTGCGCTAGCAAGCTTGGCAATATATATAACAGGGTAGAACCTTAGTTCTTCAATTGATTATGAAATTATAGTTAGTGATTTTCTGTAGTAAGGATTATGGGTTTGGTATTTATGTTTGGATTTAAATGCTCTAAACCAGTATTGGTTTTATTCAGTGGATAATGATATTAGACTTTTAGTATTATATTTTGTTTGTGATGGATTTGAAAGATAAATGCGATATTGGCTTCGTGTTATCATGGGTTGCACCCCTTGGTAGCATGGTTATGTCATGTTCCAAATCTGTGGAGAGACATGTATGCTCAAGACTGCTAAAAAGAAAGTTTACAGTTCAGTATATAGCTATTCTAGTTACGGTTTATTCTCTCTATATTATAAACTGGTTTATAGGATGCAGGATTACTAGATTGTTTTATATTTTTATCTTAATTGTAGAATATTTATGACACTTTGCTCTTTGTTAGATGAAGCTTTATGTTTTATGTGATCTCTTATTGTATTATGAGACTCTAGTTATCAAGGTGCACAATCTCGATAGTGGATCCTGTGCTAGTATACTTGGTACAGTATCCGGTTTGCCGTATCGAGTGCTGGTATTCCCCCCTTACCACGTACAGGTTCAGTACCAATACGGTACGGCTAGTATGCGCCGGAGTATGGCAAACGTTGGTAGAAAATGCGTGCAGCATTACTCCCATATGTATGTATGTATGTATGTATGTAGGGGATCCTTCGGTTCTTGCAAAAGTTGGAGAGCGGAGATGGTTAAGCGGGAGCCATTAGTTGGGATTTAGGGTGTAATCTTTAGTGGTGGGATCATTAGTGGTTAGTGGCTCGGATGGCTGCCCGTGGTATACACTAGGATAAGGGTGGTAACCTATGATATTGTCTGCCAACTTCACTCAACCCCAACCTTGATAATTAGGTTTAGGTTTGACACAATTAGGTTTGACTTTTTTAAATCTTTTTCGTAATCATATTAAGTAACACTAACCCATTTGTGACCTGTTTATCCTTGCAAAATTGGCTTGACAGGTGACCATAGATTCAACCTGGCTTAATTTTTCTTCTCACAAATTACTTGTTTGCTTCTTCATTTAACCTGTTTTTCAAATGGAAGAGTTCAATCTCCACTCCTGGTCTATTTAATAGACAGATAGCAGGACGTGCTCTAAGCCTGAAAAATAATGAAAAAACAGACAGTTCTTACCTCTGTTGACGGTGCAGATCTTGTTCCTGTAGGTTAAAGTTTTGCCCTTGCAGAAAGATTATATGTCAGCTATTTATTCTTCCTAACGTTATTGTTTGCTGGCTTGGAATTACTTTTGATCAGTATTCTAAAATTAAAATATTTAAATTGACAATCACTCTGTCACCAATGGATCAAATTTGGGTAGGACTTGTTAGTCACCATGTGGATAATATGTTTTAATTTTGATCTCAAGAACATGTCCGGTAACTCTTTTGGATCCCTTTAGGAGGATCAATAAGACTGTCCAAACCACATGTGATGCTCCATTCGAATTTGATTCTTATATATATAGGTACGTACGTATGTATGTAAGTATATGCTTCTTTCGAAGAATTCTAAACAAGTTTTTGTGGAGCCTCCTGAGCTATTCCTTTTTGTTGTTTTCAAAAAAAATTTATATTAAATGATGTATCTAGTTGGTTGGCTGAGAGATTTAAGATTCGTTCTATTGCATTTGTTGGAATACTTGTTTGGGAACATCCAATTTATTCATGCAACTGAGAACATGCACATATGCGAATAAGGGACGCCAAGAGGGTCGACCATGTAGAACAAGACTACCGTTGGAAAATTGTGGGTTACTTCCCTGCTGCCCCGCTAGGCTGTTGTTTTTTATTTGATCATGGAAAACTGCTGTTGTAACGTTATAGTGGCCATGGTTTCCGGCCCCTCTTTTATATTGTCATGCAAGCCTCTCTATTTTCTTCTCTTTTTTTTTTTTTTTTTTTTTTTTTTTTTTTTTTTTTTTTGTTTGCTAAACCGGGCGATCTATACAACACGTGTACGGATACACCCAATAAAATCGGAAAACAAGACATCCCGGAGCTCCCGAGGCAGCTCCCCGTCCCCAGCCCATAAGGTGCTCCCGGCATGGTTGGCCACATACGTGGCCACCCAATCCGCAGCCCCATTAGCTTCTCGAAACACATGCTTCGCCTGGACCACCCCTCCGTCTCTCGTCATCAACCCGATATCGCGGACCAAGGGATGGTCGGCAGCACCGGCTCTCAGACCCCCCTGGATCCAACTAATGACCGTAGCCGAGTCACCCTCCAAGATGACAGATCTAGCTGAGAGCACATGCTGAGCGTGTCGAAGACCCGCCCAAGCAGCTCTCAGCTCCGCTCCAGGGACCGTACAGTCAAATACCTGACAGCCTCCTGCCGCCACAACCCTGGAGGTAGGGTCCCGAATAACAAAACCCGCTCCACCTATCGTGCCACCATCCAGCACGGACCCATCAAAATTGACTTTGAGGAAGCTTGGGGGTGGGGGCTCCCAGGTGAAAAACACCGTGTGAGAAGCTGCTGAGGCAGAAGGGGAGCCCCAGATATCCCGAGCTATCAAAAGTCCGTCTAAGGAGACAGCACAACTAAACTCTGCCGCCTGCGCCCGGGCGCCCTCCGCCACGAGCCTTGGCGACTTGCTCTGCTCACCAAAGGTTCGAGCATTCCTAGCCAGCCATATCTGGTATGCTGTGCAGGTCGCTCTAACCGCCTCTTGGCGAGTCAATGGGTTACCCCTCTCTATTTTCTTTCATCATGGTTTTAAAAACAGTATTATAGTAGTCGTTATAATATGTCATCTACATGATCCATTATAATGCAAATAATGCCTTTTTTCCCATTATAACACCATTCTAATAGCGACTATGATATTGATTTTAGAAATATTTTAACTGCCATTATAACCATTACAATGGTTAGTATGAGTTTTGGTGGGGGGTCACTTACAATGGAATAACCGTTATTGAAACCTGGTAAAAAAAAAAAAAAACACCTGGCTGTTGTTGGAGAACCCCATCCTCTTTGAACTATCAAAATCAATTCCATAGAACCTGGAGCAGATAATGTATTATATAGTTTGAGATTCCATCGGTGCAATACTTGCTGCAAAAGAACAAATTGTTCTTCCCGCCTCTTAGCGAGTTGATGTTCTGTAACCCGATTCGAATAGGTCTTGTCCGGGTTCAGGTGGGGCTGTATGTCCCTTTCCTTTGCTAATTAAAAGGAAAGAAAGCAGAAGCCAGCTGTTAAACCCTCGACACCTGGAAAACATAGAACATAAAAATCTAAATTCCTTATATGGATGATGTTTCTGTTGAATGGCGAGAAATTGAGAAGAACCAAAAATTATCTGCCCTATATACAAAGTACATCTTTCTAATAAGTAAATAGCTGGTTGTCAAGAAAGGAACAGTACTGTGGAAAAAGAAGAAATCTATGCCCCTTGCTGAAATGTCATGGTTAAATGAAGAAACTAGTTTCATCTTAATGCCTATTCCAACTTCATTATTGATTAAAGTTGGAACTGATTTGTTCATTGCCAAATTGATTACATCAAAAACTGACTCCATTATACACTCATGTAAAGCCTACTCTGACATAACCAAATTTTTCGCTCACTAACAGAATTATATACCAACTATAAGATGAAGTAGCATTGAGAAAACAACAGGCTTCAAGTCTGACGGAAACGGAAGCTTCCTCCCAGAGCTGCACGGTAGATCTTTTCCACTGAAGCAACCATTTCTCTGCTTAATCCCTCTTCCACCTTCTAGTACAAATGTCGAGTTGGTTTTTCCACTGCTAAATAAGATGCACCAAAAGAACGGTCCATGATGAGCTCTACTAAATCCTACACCAACTTCAGTGTGATCTTTACTATGCAAAAGAGAGAGTCTTTTCTTGTCCGAAATCAGGACTTTAGAGAAAGCTTGCTCTGGATTTAGATGTTTCCACTGGCATCCAACAAGATGGCCAGATATAGTGCCTACTGTTGGTAACTCTACGCCACAATTGGGGGCATATACCTCGGTAATGTCAACTTCTGGAGGTTGGCAGCTCAGAGTATTGTTGGTACTGCAGTTTCCCATGCACTCTGATATGTATTGCAAAGCCATGCACCCTAACCCAGGACTATTATACAACTTTGGTAGCTTATTCGTTGTTCGGTTCTTATTTATGCAGTCGACAACCTCATTAGCAGGATTTCCTGGAAGAAGACATCATTGAAATGCATAAATAAGGGGCGCAGATGAGTGCCAGAAACCTAGTAATAATTATTATCACAATGGAATATTTCCTCAGATAACATTAGAATGTTATGATATCATTTCTTTGATTAGCCCACATAATCCTCAATTGAAACTGTGTCATCGCATAACATTGATAGGCAAGTTATAATAATCTAATTATATGGTCTCTCTGTCTATGTCAGGATATTTCCATAGATGATATAAGAACATGGAGATATCAATTATTTGGTTAATCCATATAATGTAATTGACATTGCATCATGACCAGAACATTCATAGGCAAGTTATAGTAGTGGAAAAATGTGATGTGTGTGTGGTGTGATTAGATATAAAAGACTATCATGATATCAATTTTTTTGATTAGCCCACATAATTTGATCGAAATTGTTTCATGGCATAATATTGATAGGAAAATCATAATAGTGTAATCGGGTGATTTGTGTGTGGGTGCATGTTCGTGAATATTGATTTGGGGATGCATTTTATGTATGTTGCAATGTGGAAACTTAATTTCCACTTTAGGCCAGCCTGCTAGCCGCTACAGACTTTGAGATTAACAAACGGTTTAAGCAGGCAGTGCACTGAAACCCTGTTAAGGAGCCACCTCCAAATTGCAAATTCCTATGTATATGGCAAGCAGTTCCATAGTGGAAACTTATTCCACTAGCAGAGGACCTATACGACATTCATTGATTTGGATCAGAACTGGAAATATCAAGTCAAAATGCAATACTAGACCCACTAAGCAAATGGGATTTGAATCAGATGTTAGGTTGATGCATTAGAGGTATGCATGGATGCATAACTCTTTTCATCCTCTGCCAACTGCTATATTATGTCTCGCAAGTTCGAAAAAACTACGTACTTATCTGTGAGGACTCTAGATGTATTTCAGTCATTTTATATCAATCTTTTGCTTTCTGCTTAAGAGTTAGGGTTATATAGTAACCCATTAGCAGAGCTAAAAAAGTCCACTGCATGATCTTATGGGACATTTGAAAAATTAACATGGGAGTAATGCTGCACGCAATGCCTACCAAGGTTTGCCATACTCCAGTGTATACCGACCATACCGTATCAGTATCAAACATGTACATGGTATAGGAGGCATACCAACACTCGATACGCTGAACCGGATATTGTACCAGGCATACTGGCACAAAATCCAGTACTGAGATGGTGAACCTTGATGCCTATAGTTTCATAATGCAATAAGAGATCACATAAAACATAAAGCTTCATCTAACAAAGAACAAATTGTCATAAATATAAAACAATCTAGTAATCCTGCATCCTATAAACCAGCACATAATACAAAGAGAAACCGTAATAAGAATAGCTACATACTGAACTGTAAACTTTCCCTTTAACAGTCTTGAGCGCATACCTATATATATTAGTCTATTTGACAAGAAGTATGAATGGTGTTTCAATTTTCTCAAAGAATCTATTAATCTCCATTAGAATCTTTGTACAGCATGTAGTGTATTAATCTCCATTAGAATCTCTACACAGTGTATAGTGTATTAATATCTATTAGAATCTTTATACAGCGTGTAGTGTATTAATATCCATTAGAATCTTTATGCAGCATATAGTGAGTACAGGGCAGCATGAGATGAATTCTGGGTATCGTTGGCAAGTGTTTCAAGGCACGTATACTATTATTCGGTCAAAAACAAGGGCTCCCAGTAATCATAGATTCATGAGCATGTTATGGTTACGCCAAGATAACTTATGATACCTAGAGTCCAAATTTTGTTGAAATTTAAGTGTTGGATGCATTTTTACCTAAACCAGTTGTCAAGAGCTTGCATTGACTAGTTACACAATGAGTTGAGTAAGTTGAATTTATACAGTCAGAAACTCAAGAAGATTGTGAGCTCTCATGGGATACTTCCATTTTGTAGCCATTGCCAAGCCTCATATCAAAAAAAGGGGAATTTATGTAAATTTATGTAAGATGCGATCAATGAAAAGAAAATGTATGTTTGGTTTTAGTTAAAGAAATTGAGTTGTGCAACCAACCCTCCTGATGATTTGGTTGAATGATAAAACAAAAACTAATATCTTTATAGGAAACCGACATAAAGGTGTTAGTTAATAAATCCTAGTATCTGGTTCAAAATTTAAAAAAACTAAGCACATCAAGGTGGAAACTGTAGCAAAGAAACTCTTGATATATATGGAATAAAAGCATCTGCATGAGATTCTTGAGAGGTCAAAATAGTTGACAATACTGGACAAGACTCAGAGGGCTTGGTGTTAGGTCTCAGCTCAAAAATATATTTCTTCTTGATGGTGCCAGGGTGTTTTATTATCCTTTCTCATGTACTAATTTTGAAGCTTGACAGAGTGGAGAAATCCTCTTTAATTGAATCTATTGGGACTAAGTGGTCATTCTTCTGTATATGTGGATTCAGTTTAAAATAAACAAAAAGACAAGTGGTACTGTTCCTTCTTATCCTTAAAGACCATTTAGCTACCAGCCTGAGAAACAAAATGGAACTATTGCTCTTTAAATAAATTATCTTGATGCATTCCTAGGGATTCTCCTTCAAGTCCTTGCACATTGGGGACACCTAGCTTTGGGTTACCACATCCTAGCTACAACTCAAAAATCAAAACACCAGAGTCTACAATAATAAGCACTCAAACACCAGTATCTCCCTTTGGTTGGTTGGTAATCTCCTACTGGGTAACATTGCCTTGGTGCATATGAAAAAGAGGAGGGATTATCACATATTAGTGCCAAATCAAATAGGAGCAACAAATGTAACCAAATAAAGAAGATCAAAGTTGATGCTTACATTGAATGCCAGTATCTAAACTCTTAAAAAAAAAAAAAAAATAGAAGAATGAAGGATGAAAAATGTACCATCGTTTTTGGCAGAGGCGACAAGGGCAACAATGGATAGACAGAGAATGGAGAACTTCCAACAGTAGGGCTTCCACATTGCAATCATAAACAAATTCAGATCAACCTTGAGGTCCACTTAGATGATAATGAGAAGATTAGAGGGGGCAAAAAAGATTGGAAGATGAAATCTCTTCTTGAGCCTTGCCCAACCAAGTTTGCCTGGTTTTGTTTGGAGGAATGTGGGAAGAGCGAAGGGAGTAGCAGCTAGAAGGAATGGAGCTCAAATGGGGTGACAAATGCCGCTGTGAAGTGGAATGAGTGCAGGTTTCAGCTGCTGGAAGGTGGGGTTGGTATTGATCGATGGATTGCTCTTTTCCCCGGGAATTGAGGGGTCGTGGAATGATGGAAGGTGGCTGGCTTGCACGGCGAAATGGAGGTGGAGGGGGGGACACAACCGCACCATCTGGGCAACAATAGTTTAGGGTGGCCCCAAAAACCCAAAAAGCTGTTTGAGTCCAAAGTTCTCTCTCTTTTTTTTTTAACCCTTGGGTTCGCTTGTTGAAATGTTTCTACTTACCCATTCCAGTCCTCCTGACTTTCTATTCTGTGTGCATTATATATATATTACCCATCGTAATCACTTATTTTTTATAAATCCCATTCATCAAATCTTCATCAAGATGCACCGTTGTAGGAATAAGCAATTGTAATTGATGGCAGCATGCATGGGCACATAGTGATTTAGCCCTTCATTATAGTTTTAAAAAAAATAAATAACGATCATTGTAAGAAATTGAAAACTCGATATAAAATATTTTGCCCATGCTTCGCACTCCAGAAGGATCCTCTAGATACGCCAAAAGGTCGCTTTTCCATTGCTCTATTATTTTCTTATTTTTGATTCTGCTGGCTGCACTTACGCCAGAGTATCGTGAGCAGCCGTTTGTACCAAATATATATATATATATATATATATATATATATATATATATATATATATATATATATATATATATATATATATATATATATATTTTTGGGGATAAGTTTGATATTTCATGTGGAGGAATAATTTAGTGGATCAGATTCATCGTCAATTTAGGATGAAATTATTATTATTTAAAATATAATAGCAACATAAATTATAATAATTTTATTCTAAATTTATGATAAATCTGATCCATCCGATAATTTCATCATCCTAGCATGTTTGGTGTTCGATGTGCTGCACAAGTGGCTTCACCTGTTGCATTTACAGTGATGGCCATTCCATGGGAGGATTTATGAGCCCTAGTTTCCCCGTCCTTTCTCACCTTTTTTCTCAGATTGGCAAATAAAGTGGATCGACAGGACAGCGTATAAAGCACTGCCGTGAGACACAGGGATGCGCGGTAAGCCAAACTTGGGCCGAGGGTTGAAATCTTAAGGCCGACGTGGCAGGCCACAAAATGGCCGGACAAGTCCAAGATAGGCCAGGCCGTGCTTTAGATCGGGGGCTCGTTAGTTGTCACATCCCCAAGAGAGAACTCGAGGGGTCTTTTTCTCGGTCCCCGCCGGAATCTGGCACGAGAGCCCGTGCGAGTCTCGCTCCCCTCTCCCTCCACGCAACGCTGCCCTCCCACCCCCTATCCTGCCGGATCAGGCAGGATTTTGCCAAACAGGCAGTCCTCTACCATGATACTTCTTATAGGTATTTGCATGATCAAATTTGAGTGACTTTTAACTGTGAGGTAATCACATTCATATTAATTTACCGAAATGATGAGCACAGTCCAAACTCGAGAGTACAAATCTTTTATGGTGTACGCGCGACACCGTATAAGTTCTTCATTAAAAAACGAACAACTATCAAACAAAAAGTCCGCAAGCATATGCTGTGCTACGTACAACGCATATTATTTAATAGTTATCCATCTTCTGATAACAATTATCTAGAGATGTACACTACTCTGTAGTGCAGCGTGCACTGCACTGCAAAAGATTTTGGCTACTTATTTTGAACATGACGAATGAAAACCGACTCCAGATCCCTGTAGGTATAAAATTGCAAGGGAAAGATTGATGCAACGACGAAGACATACCTTATTGGGGGCAATCAACTAGGCCTACAAATTAACCAGAGATCAAATACTAGGAAAAACAAAGGTCTACAGTTGACCTGATTTTCTTTTCGGTCAATGATTTTAAACCAAACCGGACCCGTTTATTGACCTGCCTACCCCAAGCTGAGTCCCTTTAAAGTACTTTTTAGGACAACTATAAAAAGCAGGACAAAATACAAGAGCTGGGGTGGGAAGTTGGATGTCAAAATAGGAGATAGGGATGCGGGAAACTTCGAAGTCCAGAAGCGATCTGATCATCCATAGCAAGCATTTGAGATAGGGATGATGAGAGTGGCCTTTGTTTTGACTGTATAAATTTTTTTCTAGATATGAATTAGGACAACTTTTTTTATGGAAAAAAGAAAAAAAAAAGGAATCAAACTTATCTCTTATACCAACCACTATTACAATTTTCATTAAGAATAACATTCTCTCTTGGACAAAACATATTCAGAAGGAGGAAGATAGTTCTCATCGGGCGAGTAAGATGGAATCTTTAGAACTTTTTTCATCCTCCATTTACAAGCCATAAAGCTCAAACAACTGCATTTGCCTGAATTTGACTGTGTATTGAGTATAAAACCAAGAACCATAAACAGACTAACCATATCCATCTGAAAGCAAGCTAACAAACACAAACTTAGGAGGGATCATACAAGAAGTAATCTTTCAATTTGGGTTCTTTTATGTAGATTTTAACACAAAAAGGTCCATTTATATTAATCGAACATCTTATACTTGACAAATGACAAACCAGAAAACTCAAAACAGATACAATCTTCTGAAAGAGCAATGAGAACTGAGCTGGCCTAGGTTGAGCTCATTCACTTGTTATACTACATATCATCAATCTATCAAATCCATGGCTATATGTAGTGGAGAATACTTATTTCACCAGCTACAGATACGCAGCAGAGAATGCTTCTAATTAATTCATCTCCTTTCTCTTCTATTCATCTCTTGCACTACGCCCATGATCAAAATCCAGTAGTTCTCTTTCTGCGCCTCCCTGATCATGGCATCAAACAAACATTCATTATTGTTTTGATTTTTTTCTCTCTCTTTTATCTTCACATTACCCAAGTATTTGAGCAAAAGAAGTAACAACCACAAGCTATATGACACTAATGCTATTTTACTAAATGTTTATTCACAAGTTAATCATGAAATGCTTGTGAACTATCGAATAATTCATATACAGATATTTGATGGTACATTGTATCTCAGCCCCCCAAAAGGAAAGAATGGAAAAGAATTTTCTCAAAAATTTTAAAAGAAAAATTGATGAATATGGTGCATTCTTCATAAAATCGGAGTCTCCACCCTTGTTCAAACATGACCATTTTCTACAATTCCATTAACCAGCATTGAATCAAACCTAAGTTCTACATTGATGAAGACCTGTTGCTCAAAAGAACCATTGCCAATGACCGATAACCAAAGTGAACATCTGAACATGTATTTCTGAAATAATATCGTTAGTGTGGAAGGAGCTTACCGGTTGAGCCCTTGTTCCATAAGACTTGAGTGTCGATTGTAGAAAGGTACTGATCATCCAGACGTTTCCAAGTCTTGATGGACTTCACCCCTCCCCATTCGCCCTCTACCGTCTTTTCTAGGTATGCCGACACCACCCGTGCCCTCCGAGACCACCCGGCCTTCCCATAGGCATGGTACCCAAACCCACCAGCATAACAGAGCTGAATGCCAGTAAGCTTCCCACAAAAGTCATTGAGGTGATCATGCCCTGTGAACACAGCTTTCACATCTCCAGCCTCCACCATGGTGGCAAAGAATCCAGAGTTAATTGATGCTGAGCTGATTCCTTCCTGTTTCACCCCTGTGAAGTTGGATGCTTCAAAGCTGATGTACTCTGGCAATGGGATGTGGAAGTACACAAGGCCCGGTGCTGGCTGCTTCTGTGCCTCTGGTGTGCTCATATACCCTTTCTGCACAAATTCTCCAAACTCCAAGATAAGTCCTTTGGTCTACAAACTGCTTAATGTTGAAGAGTGTTTGTAAATGGTTTGCAATTTTTGTGCATAATGCCATGTAGAACATTTCATATTATAAATAGGCTCCGCATTATTTACATTCAAATTTACACCCTTAACAAATTCAACCATTCTCTGTTTACTAGTTCGTACCCTATGGATTTGCTCTTCCCCAAACAGTCTACTTCAGCCACATATTTGATTGATTATATTAGTTCTCTGCACATCATTTCTTTCCTACAATTTAGTTTGCTAGGATTTCTTCATCTCTATGCAGCAATCAATATACATCTTTTTGTCAAAAGGTAAGTGACAAGATGTAAGATACTCAGTAACATGTTTGAAATCAATTAAAAGTTGACACCTAAGAAAAGCTGATTATAGTCAATTGCAAGGTCTCACATGTAACTAATATGATTTACCTGGGTGTTTAGAGTATGAGAAATTTTCCTATAGCAAAAGTTTACAGACAGTTATATGGATGAGAAAAATAAGAGAAATCTTTTGAAATGGGTACCGATGTGATCATCGAAAAGCATTTAAAGAATGGGGGATGCAACTGTAAATTTAAGGTTTGTAGAGGATCTCTACGATAAAAATTCAAATTAAATTTTTTGCTATGGTTACCTGGAGGCGAGAAGAGGTTTTCTGGAACCAGAGCTGCTGAGAGGGCTTGATCCAGCCATAGCCAGGGATGGAGGGGACGGTGGAGTAATCCCCACTGTCGATGAAGTAGAGGTTGAGCACTGACTTGTTGGCGAGTGCCGAGCCCTCCACACCACCCACCTCCAAGTTATAGTTCCCAAAGCCATCGATATCCACTCCCTCTGGGTTGAGGTGGGAAAGGGTGTGGGGCATGCCCACAATGTGCTGCATTACACCCTCGCGGGACAGCGTCCCCTCCTGGTCATGGTTGCCAAGCACTGCCGCCCATGGCAGCTTGCGATCAACCACCGGAGCATATGCCATGTCCAGTGATTTGGCCGCGTCGGTTGAGTCCGAGCCGAAGATGTTGTCACCTGCTCCAAAACTCTTTAAGATGTTGAAATCCATGCAACAATTCATTAAAGGATTATGAATTTTCTTGAGGACTCAAATTGAATGAAAATGACCATAACAAAGCAGAATGAAATGAATTCTATTGATATCTGGATTTTTTGTGTATGTGTATATAGGATGATGGGTTAGAGCTGTAGAACAGGGACTAATTGAATAGAGTGTGCTTGAATGCTTCTACAAGATGGCAAAACCACCTATAGAAAACTTAGACAATGAACTAGAAGTCTATAAAAATTAAACAAGAATTCAAAATACTAAACCTGATCACTTCTGACTTCTTTTTATTACAATTGAGAATATTATATACCTACTTTTCTATCATCATCATCATCAATAGTATTCGTAGACCATGTGAAGGACTTCATCTTAAACATCCAAAGCTCTTAATGTCCATGATAACCGATATAAGATCTGTTCTTAGCCCAATATATGTTTGGTTATCTTTTTCTATACTAATGTGGCATGCAGTAAAATGTCAAACTAAAATCAATATTATTCCCTTAGTACAACAATCATTATAACACAAGAGCAACTAAATACTGACTGTTATTAAAAAGAAAAATTGTTGACTGTATAGCATAACAGAAGGTGATTCCAGGTATTTTAAACAATCTCTTTCACTCGCCAAGATGGAAACATATCACTTCAAAATGTTCCAAAAAACGGAAGACAGCTAAATCCTGAGATGCAAGCCCGTGTTTCTGAATGTTCATATGCAAGCCCCAGGGAATCTGACCCAGTTGTTATAAAGATTATGTTTAAGTTTTGATCTACCCTTGCATCATTTTGTCTCTAGTTTGAGGCCTTAATACCTCGATAAAAGGATCAATAAATTACTAAAACTTTTTTTCAGATTAGAGATAAACTACACCGATATCTAATAATTTGAATAATTTATCCTTGCGTTATTGGGATGTATTTTTATCCAACACTTTAACTTATAATTTAATAATAAAACATTAGTCAAATCATTAATTAACGCTGATGTTATAACATAAAAAAAATTTAAAAATAACTAAAATAATTTTAAATAGTATAACAGCCATCTAAGAATATAAAAAATGTATGTATATTTATTCACATGAGATAAACAGTTTAATCAACGACGTTAACTAGACATGAATATAAATTTTAGAAATTATTGTATATAAATATAAAAACTATAAATTTTTTATAATATACTTTAAACAAGAGAGATGGGCCATAAGAGGAGGCCCAAAACGTACGTGTGGTCAACATTAACGGCAGTACGAGAGCTGCTTGACGTGTGAGTCGCGGTCACCATAATTACGTTGTTTTCTAAATGACGCACCGAGTCAAATCCGGAGCACATCGCTCTTGTTTTATTGCCTCGCAAGTCCACACAGACTGTCTCGGCAGGGATAAAAAAAAAAAAAAATGAAGAAAAAAATCAAATGCGTCCCATGGAATCTTCTATCCACATATACACGCCAAAGAATGGCCCATCCAAGTTTCAGCTTATTCCAAATTATTTTAAATTAATAAAAATCAATAAAAATCATATATGATAATATCAACAAATTTGATCCGAATTTAATAACCAAATTAGAATATCCCCAATTTGCTATAGCCGTCCGATTACTTCAATTAGAGGATAAAAAGAAGAAAAAAAAGTCGCAGAGGAAAGAAAAGGAGAAAGTGAGGAATCAAAGCACGAATTTGATGAAAAATTCGAGCAAGAAATGATTGAGATCGAGGAGATCGGAAAAGAGATGCGAGGGGTACCGGTGAAGACGACGAGATCGGGGTTCTCGGCCTGGATGACACGGTTGATGAAGGCGGTGGTGTTGAGATCGGAGCAGGTCGGCATCTGCTCCGGGAAGACGTCCAAGCACTCCGTCGACCTCCCGTCGGCGTAGTGCATGTCCGCCACCTGAAGTATCTTGAATTCCCCCTTCGTCCCCTTGAACCGGAGCACGCCATTCGCCGCCGCCGGCGAAGCTCCTCCTCGTCCTCTTCTGGAGAGAGTGGATCGCTCTTCTTCTAAAGATTCCACTGAGATAGCAATAATGGAGAGAAGTAGTGGGAGGACGAGGAGGAAGGAGAGGAGGAGGCGAGGAGGCCTGAGAGAAGCCATCTCGAGTTGTCGTTGCCATTGGTTCTCCGTTTGGGGGATTATATATCAATAGCCTGATGATGATCCTACGGTTGTTGTTTATTTTAATGCAATCCAACAATCCTAATAAATGATAAATTGACCGAAAAAAGCACTTAGGACCAAGTTGACAAGTAAATCCAAAGCTAAATAAATAAAAAGTGGATTAAATAATTGGAGAAAGTTTCGTTCCCATTTTGGTTCAGAGTGTGAACAGAAATACCTTAATTCCAACTCTTCTAGTCTTCTCCAATAATTTAAATTTTTATCCTAATTTATTTTGATTTCGATTCTGACCGTAAATTAGATGTAGCTTCAATGTCCTCGTTGCTATAAAAGGCCCAACTACTTATGGACAAAAATTTATTATTTTGGCTTCAACAACCTTATTTTAATACAGAAAATGACTCCATCCACCAGTTTGTGCAGTCTTGGCTGATGTTTACTTTTAAGCATGTTCCATATGTATTCCTTATCCATATAGTTAACATTTTGTATGTTGATTGGATGGTCCTAACTAAACACCATTGCCAAGTGTAACAGTAAAAAAAAAAATAGCAAAAGATTAGATTTTTGCGCAAAAAAAATCCACAATTGTTGCATTAAGTTGGGCATCTTTGGTTGTTAATTCAAAAAGGTGTGTTCAAATATTTTGATAAATAAAATTTTTTTAGAAGATCCTCTATAATGAGTTATACATATTGCTCCCACCGTGTGAGCTTTTTCAAGAATCTCAAAACAAAATTATGAGTATGAACAAAAGAAGTAATTGGACCTTAAATGGCTCACGGAAGATATTTCAGCTCCCTCTCGTCATCTTACCAAGGCTATCAAATGAACTAAACAACTTGAGTGGAGCTCAAGAGCGGCTAGAGATAAGCTTGAATCAAACTTGCTTCTAAGCTGAACGGATTAAGCTTAAATTAGCAAAACTAGTTCAAACTTAATTTCAGCATGGTCGAGCCAAGAATCAACCTAGCTCGACTTAATAGATTGCAAATATTTTTACATTATAATAGTTATAATGCATACGTGATAGTACATGGTTGCTAAGTTTTTTAGATTCTTGTAAATATGATTAAAATTTAATTAATTAAAATTTAAATTCTGAAATTAATTAAATTTTAATATATTACATCTTACTTTCATCTCTATATCTTTTCTGAAAGTTTTTCATGTCCAAGCATATTAGTATATCTTTTTTTAAGTTTTTGAGGTCTCTTCTTTTATAAAAGTTTATCATTTCTTGAGCTTTTAAAAGAGGAATCTAATAAGGGTTACTTTTGGAGTCAAAAAAAAAAAAAAGCGAACTGAAGCCACTTTTATAGAGATTAAGGATATACTAAGTAATATATAATTTGCAAATCATTGGATTAACGCTTTTTCCTTTTGGGCCATCTGGTTAAAGCTTTAGTTGGTGTATTCATTTTGTTCTTTGAATCAACTAAATGATAATTCAAGCTTGAATCAAGCATCAAAACCAATTTTAAACTTAACCTTAAATCATGCTTGACATGAAGAATCAAGCTATAATTGAAGGTTGAATCAGGCTTGTTCAAGGTTGAATTGATTTTAGTTGAATTAAAATTATCAAGCTAATTAATGAGGCCCATGTTTAGTTTAATTTAGCTCAAATCGAACTTTTTAAATAGTAGCAATTGAAATAAGCTTCATCTCAAAATTCAAGCTCAAAATTAATTTTAAACCAAGCTTGATTGGAACCAAGATTGAGCAAGCTTGGATTGATTACATCCCTTTATCTCTTGCGTTGGATTGGCTCCGATCAAGCCCTTGCCACTCCATGGAGGCTATGGCCGTTGGGTCGGCTGAGTGGACCCAAGAGCTAGGGGGTGCCTGAGTGCATGCTGGGGCCACAGCTAGCGGGACGGCACGCTCCACCTAAGGTTGGCACAGCTGTTCACCAAGAGGGAGGAGCTACATCCCCACATGTGTAGGGCTGCTAACGAGCCGAGCCGAGCTCGAGCCTTTGTGGGCTCGGCTCGGCTCGGCTCGTTCCATAAAAATTTAGGCTCGGGCTCGGTACCAAGCCTTGTATTGGGCTCGGGCTCGGGCTCGCTTGGCACAGTCGGGCTCGGGCTTGAGCTCGTGAGGCTCTTTTACCCGAGCCCAAGCCCGAGACCGAGCCCGAGCCGGAGCCCGCCCCATCCCCATCCCCATCAATGGTTTGTCGGAGGAGAGGAAAGAAAGAAAGAAAGAAAGAAAGAAAGAAAGAAGAAGAGAAGAGAGAAGAGGGCGGCCGCGAGAACCGCCGGCATGGGCACGGCCGTGGGCGCCGCGAGCTCGGCCGCGGGGGAGGGAGTGAAAGCTGGGGGGTAGGGAAAGCCTCGTCGCGGGAACAGCCGGATGGGGCGCGGGGGTTGGGGTGCCGGCGCTTGTTGCCTCCCCCGCCGGGGGCGGTGGCATCGGGGGCGGAGAAGGGAGAGGAGGAGGTGTAGGAAGGGTACCAGAGGAGGATGCAGAGGTGGAGGGGAGGGCGTCGTCGTCGTCCTTGTCCTCGGAGAGCTGGGATCGGGATTCGGGCGTACGACGTCGTCGTCGTCCTCGTCGTCGGAGGAGAGGGCGGGGAGGGGGGCATCGGCTACGGGCTTGGGGGCGAGGAGAACAGATTTGTGGGTGGGGGTGGAGCCGTGGAGCGGTGGAGGTGGGGTTGGCCGGTTGGGAATGTTCTGGAGAAACCGAGAAGAAAAGGGATTTAAATTGATTAACGGGTTTGTTTGGTTAACGGGTTGGTTCGGGTTAACGGGTTGAGTCCTAATCTGAACCAATCTAATTCGATTTAAAGAAATTAAATGGATTTGGGTTAGCCCGGGTTGCGTCTGATCTAAATCCAACTAGGTTCAATCAGATTGGGATTTAAATTGATTAAGCCAAATAAAATTTAATTAGGTTGAATCCAAATTTAATTGGGATCCAATTAAATTGTTAATTGGACTGAGCCCTAATTTGGGCTCGTGAGCTGCTCGGGCTCGAGCTTGAATTTAAACGAGCCTCATTTTGTGCTCAGGCTCGGGCTCGTTTGACTAACTAGTCGAGCTCGAGCCGGGTTTTTACTAGGCCGAGCCCGAGCTGAGCCCGAGCAGCTCGGCCCGTTGACAGCCCTACACATGTGAGACTGTTCGGTCTCCTGAAGCGAGCATTGCAAGGTCTTCAGGGGGAGAGGAACTTGAATGAGGAGGGATGTAGGGAGCTGAGTGATATAGAGGAGGTAGGGTCTGGGGAGAGGATCCTGACAACTACCCTAGGTATCTAATGAAGGTGTTACTGTGGAATTGTTGGAGGGCATGGAAGCCCTCCTTCGCCCCGGCCTTCCATAGGCTGATGCAGTTTCATAATCCAGATGTGTGTGGTTTATTTGAGACTTGACTTCTTGGCAGAAGTTTACGGCGTGCAAGGAGAGCCCTCCCCAGATCGTGGGGCTTCTATGCAGTAGAGCTCCGAGGTTTGTCGGGAGGGATCATTGCTCCTTAGAGATTGGGGTGTAGTGAGTTGGACATTTTCAATATTTGTGACCAACAAGTCGTGATGGTGATATCGGATGGCATGGCTAGGCCGTGCGTTCTTGCTATTGTATACGGCAATACGGATTATAGGCAAAGGAGGTGCTTGTGGGAGGAGATAGCCAAAATCAATCAATTGGGTCATGCACTAGTAGCGGCGGGGGATTTCAACTACATAGATGGCCCGCAAGAGAAGATTGGGGGGGGACCTTCTCTAACAAATGGGAGGTCAGAGAGTTTCCGGAATCTTGGGTTCGATGGCTCCAGGTTCACCCGGTGCAACAATCGGCAGGGGTGGGCCAGGGTCTGAAAGCGGATCGACAGAGTCTTCACCACTAGAGATTGGGTACAGAGCTACCCAGACTACTGGGTGAGTCACCTGACTCGGATCGGCTTGGATCACTGCCCGGTTCTGGTTAATACCTCTTCCTCTACTCCTATTCGATCCATTTAGATTCGAAAAGTTATGGTTGTCATACCCCGCTCTTGGGAGGTAGTTCGTGAGGCTTGGCAGGTATCGGTTCGGAGGAATGCCTCATACAGAGTTTTCCATAAACAGGAGAACCAAGCAGCAGTTGCGGCGGTGGAATAGAGAAGAGGTGGGCAACATTTTTAGGAGGGTAGACAAGGCTGATGAGGCTATCTCTAGGCTGCAATCTCAGGAGGTGCAGGGAGGAGAGTTGTCTTCAGTGGAGTTGGAGAAGCTTCGCTCCCATCTGTCTAACCATGCCTCTCTCCTTCACCAGCAGAAAATGTTCTAGAGGCAGAAGTCCCAAGTCTAGTGGATTAGGGAGGGGGATCGAAATACCAGATTTTTTCATCAGTCCACTATCATCAAGAGGCAGAGGAACAGAATCAGGGGTATTAGAGCTTCAGATGGCCAGATGACAGAGGATTCGGTGGCTATTAGGTGGGTATTGGAGCAGTTTTTTAGGTCTAGGTGGACAAACTAGAAGGAAAGGGAGGGCTAGTTAGCACCACCGCCACCTTCTGCCAGAGTCTTTGAGGAGGAGATGTAGTCTTGATCAGAAAAGTCTCTGCTGAGGAGGTTAGGGAGGCATTGTGGTCTATAGGGAAGGACAGGGCTCCGGGACCGGATGGTTTCCCCCTAATTTTCTTCAGGAGGTTCTGTTTGATCATTTGTCAGGATGTAGCGGAGGGGATACAACAATTATTTAGCTCGGCAGTCTTACCAGCAGATTGGAAGAGGACTTTTGTCACTCTGATTTCGAAGAGATTGGATGCCACGGAGCCGTGCCACAACCGGTCGATTAGCTTGGGCACTACTCTATACAAGGCTACGACGACAGGTGTGGGTGGCGACTTGGTCGGCCAGGGTGCGTTCGACTGACATACAGACGGTGATGAGGGGTGAGGTGGCTAGGAGGTGTGTGGTAGATGGATCTGAAGGATGCGAGTTCACCCCCGAGTGGCACTGTTCATCTGAAAGGTGGTATGGGACTGCCTACTGACCAGAGGCATGCTGGCCAAGAGGGGTGTTAGGATTTCCCCGATGTGTGTGGATTGCCTGAATTCGGTAGAAATTGTTAGCCATATTTTGTTTGAGTACCCTAGGGTAGCTCAAGTGTAGAGGAGGGCATCGTTTCCCCTTTCGAGGTCTGGTGTTGTGCTGGGAAACTTTCTACGGCTGGTTAGGGATGCCACTCGATCTCCGAACACTGTAGGGTGGGGTGTTGCTGCCATTTATTTAGCTTATCATATTTGGCTGGATAGAAATGCTAGAGTCTTCGAGGATAGGAGGCTACCCCTGAGGTCTGTTGTAGAACGGGCTCTCCGTTAGGCTGTAGAGATCATTGAGACTGCCGGGTCTGATTCATCTGAGTTGATTAGGGACATATGGGACCCCCTCTTCGCTGCTACAGCGCCCAGGTTTGCTCTTATTTCTTGGGAGCCCCCACTCTCTAGCCATCTTAAGGTAAATTTCGACGGGAGCCTGCCCGCTGCGGGCGAGAGTGCAGGAGTGGCATTTGTGATCAGAGACTACTGCTCCAGCCTACTTACTGCAGAAGGATGTCATTTCTTCGAGAATTTAGTTTTTGGGGCGGAGCTCAAGGCTGCATGGGAGGGGCTCTTATATGCGAACAGGTACTTGATGCCGGCTGTATCATTCTGGAAGAAGACTTAGTCTTGTTGATTGAGCGTTTACGAGAGGAGGGCGGGAGGAGGCCGAGCACCCGCTCCTAGGTGACACACATCGCATGCTACGGGAGTGTCGTGTTGCCTTAGTCAGGCACGTCTTTTGAGAGACGAACCAAGCTGTCTCATTTGTTGCGCATCATTCTGGCGATTTTCTGTGGACCCAACAGTCCTATGTTCTTTTTACTTTTTGTAGCTTTCTTGCTAGTGATGTAGCCAGTTGTACTCATGCAAGAGCAGTGTGAGCAGCCGATGTACTAAAAAAAAAGCTCTTGCCAGTGTCACCCATCTCATTAACTTAGACCACACTTTACTTTTTACCCTTTCTCTTCTCTTCATTTTCTTTACTTTCTCCCTTCCAAACCTTAGGAAATAAGGGCTGCCCACCCTGAACTTGTGGTGTCAAACCTAGTGATGGTGAGTTAAAAGTGAATATTATAAGCAGTATATATGGTCAAAAGAACAAAAGAAGGCTTGGGTGGGACTTGATGGAGTGGACAGTGGTAGCTTGGGAACCATTGTAGTGGACGACCGTAGTGTCACCAAAGGGCAAGGTTGTAGATTAACCCAAATCCTACCACTACACCAAAAAAGAAAATTTCCGACTCTTATTTGCCAATGCTTATTTCAAGCGTCGGCAAAAATTTTTCCCCGTCAACATTTGCCGACGCTTTTTAAAAGCGTCGGCTAATGACGATGCTTAAAAGCGTCGTCAAAGTTAATACGTAATTGACGACGCTTTTTAGCATGGTTAAATAACGACGCTTAAAAACGTCGTTAAAAGCGTCGTCGGAAGCCAAAAACCACCTCGTTTTAGTCCCACATCGGCGAATCTGAAAAAGAAAGAACTGTTTATATAGCCAAACCCAACCACTCTGCATGAATGGAATGAAGGTACCGATCGGGGAGGTTACTTATATTTCTCTTTGTGTTCCATCAGCACTATGGAATGGAGGAAAAGATGCAGACCGCCAATGGTAATTTTCTTGGCAAATGGTAATTAGCGACGCTTTAAAGCGTCGGTAAAGAGCGACGCTTTAAAGCGTCGCAAAATTGTAATTAGTGACGCTTTTGAAAGCGTCGGAAAATATTTTTTCCACTGTAGCATAGACGACGCTTTACTGACGCTTTGTAAAGCGTCGGGATGGTTTTTACCGACGCTTAAAAGCGTCGCTAATAGCCAAAAAAAGCGTCGCTAATGTCCAAGTTTCTTGTAGTGTACGCAAGCCCAACCCAAAATTAGAATGGGCTTGGAAAGGATTAGACATAGCCCGAGCAAGGTTTAGGTTCAAAATACAAATCCGATTCAATTTTGAATTGGGTTCAGGCCGAGATATCAAGCACCCCGTTCCAAAATCCAATATTTGAACCCATATAGATATATATGGGTTGAAATATCGATGGTGGTGGTGGTGCAAGGGTGCCCTCGTCAGCGTCGTTGTCTATTGAGGGGCGTTGGAGGAAAACGCAATCGGGGTTGCTAGGTGGCGGAGGCGCCAACGCCGTTACACGACGGCGTCTCCACCTTTTTGCCAGAAGCCGACGATGGGAGGAGGGGAAGAGGGGGGAGATGAGGCAAAAAGTGGGACAGGGAAATAGGGTTGCTTGCCCGGTGGCCTTGCAGTGGCAATGCGGTGGACGGACAGCTAGCACACAGGCCTGCTCTCCGATCCCGTTTTAATAAGTAATTGCTATATATTATGGATAACCTAGGGACAATAATATTATCGGTTTATTTGTTTCTTTTATAGTTTTATTATAAATCTCGTTTTAGATTTTTTTTTCACAAAAATATTTTTTTATAATCTAACAAGCTAGGTTTTTTGATGAAAAACAATGATTTGGGTTTTATATGTCCATTAATTTATTTATTTAATTATAGATTTGTGAATGTGCACCCGTCTTGTCGATTAAAAAATTATTGTTTTATTTTTTTATCTGAATAGAAAGTAGAAGCACAATATGTATTGAGGTATCTCAAGACGGATCCAAACATGTTTATCATAAAATATTATAATAAACTTCTATAATTTTAGATTAGTTTGAATATATTCACTACCAGAAAACAAGCATATAGTGACGGAAAACTAGTGACGGTCCGTTATCAGTCACTATTTGTGACGGATTAGTGACAGACAGAAATTTGGTCACCGTGGTATGAACTTAGTGACAGATTAGTGACAGACCGGTCACAGAATACGCAAGTAGGATGGGCACTAAAACTTAGTGACCACCGTAGTGACGGGGTATCTGTCACAAAACTGGTAACCGAAATTGTAACCAGACAGTGACAAATTCAGCCGTCACAAAAATCGTAACCCAAGTGTTTATAATTTTTTAAAAGATTATTTTTGGCAGTGACGGGTTATTGACAGAAATTTCCATCACCAAATTTAATTTTTAATTCCAAAAATATTATTTTTGAGTAATTATAAATTAAAAAAAGGTAAAAAGAGGGAAATCCAAAATGAAACTAAGTATGCCCGCCGTCCCGCCCAAATTCCTTTGATAACCCAAATCCCAATAGCTCTCCAGAAAACCCAAATCCTTTCTTCTCATTCTCAAATCCCATGGCGCCGGCCACAAATGATGATCCATTTGCACCCCTAGTAATTAATGGTAGTAAATTGTTTGGAATGCTCCGCCTAAGACTGAAAACGGGTCGGATTTTTTATCCGACCGTATCCGTTTCCGTATTTGATTTAGATTGGATTCAGATCCTGTTTTCTTCATCCAATCGGATCCAGATATGGATCCGGATAGTTAGTTCAAAAATATTCCGGATATGGATACGGATACGGATAGACCTATTTTTTCGGATTCAAATTCGGATATCTAATTAAATAATTGATCAAATCGGGTCCTCTAGGATTTAGAACCCAGATAATGGATCTATCATTAATTCTATCTATGAGTCCATAACCCATCGCAGCATCGCCTCAGACCCAATAGCCAAAACAAATCGCGCGCATCCGTTTTGTCTTCAGCTGTAAGGCAAAAGTCCTTCGACAAAGGTCTAATGGAAAATGTTTTAGGGTGCCCCATCATTGCGCAGCAACGAAGTTCTATCTCTGTTTTTGAGACAAGCTTAGTCGTGTATGTTGCATAAATCATTCGAGTTATATCGATCTTCCACACCACGTTGCAGGAGGAACTTCTTATTTGCATGAAATGGATACCCTGTAGAATTAGTTATTCTACTATTTCTACAATTAAATTGAACGCCCCTGGAATATTTGGCTTCAGTTCTCTTGGACCTAATTAGACCCACTTGGAACCGGGGTCCCAGTTTCCGGAAAAAGAAAACGCGGGATGGGCTTGCATTGTCCAAAATTTCGAAAAGATCGAGCGGGGGACACCTTGAGTCCCGCTTTTTCTTGTATTCCATTTCTGACCTCCTTTCTCCTCCTCTTGACCTCTTTCTCCGTCGCCGCTGGCCTTCCCTCATCCCCCACCCAAAAACAAAAAAATAAATAATAAACGATCCGAGATATGAGCATCCAAAATCTCCTCAGATTCTTGAAGCCCTTCATCGAGCCCGTCCACATTAAAAAATATTCCGGCAAACGTGTAAATTTCTTCTTCTTCTTCTTCTTTTTCATAAATACCCCATTTTTCATTCATTCTCCCTTCACATATCGTTTGTTTCGCTTCAGATTTTTTGTAGTTTCCTTCCTTGTATCGTATTGTATGATTTTATTTTATTTTTATTGGTAGGTCGGGATAGATGCTTATTCATGGCTTCACAAAGGAGGTGAGCTGTTTTTTAATTATTTTTTTTATTTTTAGAAAAGGAATTTAGATAAAAGTTAGAATTTTGATCAATTAGCGTATGTTTTGGGTAGCTTATTCATGCAGCATGGAGCTCTGCCTCAACTCACGGACCGTTGCTGCAAAGCGCCATTTAAAGTATTTTATGCACCACATCAATCTGCTTCGGCATTATAGTGTCATACCGGTGGTTGTATTTGATGGCTGCAGCATCCCCTGCAAGTCTGCGACGGAGCATGAGCGCCACAGGTAAGTCGCACCGTTTCTAATTTCCTTTCCGTAATCCCACTTTGTTTGTTTCTTGACTAGCAATATGATTCTTTTTCTGCAAAGAATGTTGCTCGAAAATGGGGCTGTTGATTATTCTTAATTTAAGGTTCGTTGCTTAGTAGACTTATCACTCATTGCCTTTCCTGGTTTCAGGTTAAAATTCCACACTTGTTGAATGATTTGTTTTTTTTTTTTCCAAAGCTAATATTTTAAATTGCTTGTATATTGATGATGGCGTTTCGTCATGTTTAAACAACTGGGAGATGTTCTGTGAGGAGAACGGGAAGGGAAAATATTAGAGAAAAATTTACAAAAGTGAAGGATTAGGAGAACCTGTTAGAAATTCATGATTGTGTACATCAATTTTCAATTTTTCATGAATGGAAATGCATAGCGAATTGGTTTGGTTTGTAACAACTGGATTCTTTTAATTTAGCTCTGATTTGAACGGTTTATCCAAGTAAAGGATATACGGTGATCAAGGCCAAAATTTTGGCAGTTTTATTATTATATCTACTGATTCTTTGTAATTTGTCAGCTGCTCTTCTCTTCCTCATGGTTTTCTTAAAGTAAAAAAATCCTGTTTTCTCGGTGTGTTTGCCAGTTAAACTCTATCAGGATGCACTGGAATAATTCTTTATTTGGATTTTTAACTAGTTCAGGAGAAGGGAAAGCAACCTTATGCTGGCAAAGGAGAAGCTCAAGGAAGGGAATGTCAGTGCTGCTGTCGAATTCTTCCAAGTAACGTAACCCTCCCTCCCCAAATGCATGCATGCGGGAAAAAGCCCTATTCCCATTCAATTTTGAAATTCAAATTTAAGCTGAAAGCAGGAAAAGGTTTCCTTTTCTTGATCAAAGCAGAAAACATGGAACACCTATATTCCTGAAAAAAGCACTGCATGAATTCTGAACTGCAGTTAAGGATTAAACATTGTAATATCCATTGCACTTTGAAAGGAAATCCATTCTGATCAATAGTTGAATCTTTTAATCGGACGCATAAGACAAAGCAAGGCATGGAAGGATATATGGATAAGAGAAGTGAAGCTGTCATGGTAAGTATAATTTTTTAATGATTCACAAATATTATTGAGCTTGATCTTGTTTGATCCATCATAATGTTTTTCTTTTTTTTCAAATCAACTGGCAGACAAAGTCTTCAGCTGAATACTCCAAAAAATATGGTGATACCTCCACCTCAGATGCTCCACCACGTGATTATGACTTGTGGTTTGAGGCAATTGGTGTCCCAACTCATGGTAATGTCTATTGCTTTAGTCCTCTGGAGGATCTCACTGAAATTATTGGGCAATCATCATCCTCTTCCACCTCTACAAGATAAGTTCGAGAGCTATACACGCGTGAAGACCTTCTAGGTATTCTTGAGCACGAAAAAAAAATGGTAAGAGAAGGTTCTTCAAAAGATGAGAGAAGAGATTGACTTTGGGCCAAGGCATGCAGATCAGAGGAGTAATGGTGATTCTGGTTCTGCTGATCATACTTCATCATGATTGCTTTTGCTTTAGATGATAGGTCTTTGCATTCCTAGGAGGAATGAAATCTCTGTTGATCTCTATGACATACTTTTGGATTTTGATTTTGATGGATTTAGGACATGTTGATGCCTATTTTGAATGACATGTTAAATAAATTTTGCATAATATTGAATGCCTTTGCTATTAATGATATTATTATTATGAGCCAATCAATGTACCAAATGTGTCAGGTTATTGGAATGTGATCAGTGACCAAATTTGGTTATTGAATTGTTTATCAAGTATTGTAACAAGCAGCCATAAAATTAGGGACAGGATTTTGGTTACTAAAAAATGATTTTACTTAGTGAGTTGTGAAAAATTAGTGACAGTAATCTTATCACTAGGTCAGTGACGAAATAATGACAATTTAGTGATAAAAGTTGTGACCATGTCTGTGACGACTAAATCTGTCACTGAAGGTTGTGACAGATCAGTGACTAAACTTGTAACCGAATTCTGTGACAACATTAGTAACCAAGTTACTTTCGTTACTAACTTAGTGACTGGTTAGTGTGAAAAATACGTAATTTCTTAAATATTTAATTTTTTGATTTGTAACGGCTTAGTGACAGCGGTTCCGTCACAGACTTTAGTGACAGGAATCGCCGCCGTCACTAAGAATTTAGTGACGCATATTTTTGTAACTAATTCAGTGATAGAAGCTTCGGTCACAAATTCCGTATTAGTAACCAAAAACACGGTATAGTGATGGAAATTTCCGTCACTATACGCGTGTTTTCTGGTAGTGATTTCTTAAAAATTTAAATTAAATTAATTTGGGATGGAGCTTCAACCTAACCAAAACTTGGTCTTAATCCAATTTAGCACCGAGAGTAAGCTATCCACACTTAATTAAACATGATAAATGGATAGATAAATAAATTATATTTTTATATAATTTATTTATATATTTATATGATTATATTTTAGTCATGTTAAATATTAAATTATAATATCAAAATTTGGATGATTGAGGCTTTCATCTAAAGATTCCATTTTTTTATCTATTTTAAATTTTCTATTCATCCCAATCTAACTTTATTCTAGTTTTTCGTGTCTGTCATGAAAGTTAGCATCATAAAATAACGAACAAAATCAAGGAAATAAAACCCTTATAATTTTTTGACCTTTTACTGGTCATACAAACAAAAGAGACGATGGCAAGAAAAGTCTAAGGTGTTGCCATGTCATTCGTAAGAACAATTACAAAACTAATTAGCCACGAAAAAAATATATTCACTTCCGAGTTCCGGCTATTAGCAAGTATCCGTAAAAATTGAAAAAACTGGGGGCAGTCCCACCACCAAACGCCTCCGAACCTTTCAACATTTGGGAAGATCCGACGATGGAGGAGGCAGCTTTTCACTGGGGCCTCGGGTGGCAATGCATGAACCACACACCTACACGAGCCCAAAAAAACACAATTTTTTTTTTGGTGAAAACGGTAATTCATATAGCTCTAACATGAGTATATCCTGCCAAGTCAGAAGAAAGTAAAAAGTACAATGGGGGCGGGAGCTCCACTGTGGACGTCTATAGGAACTCTCCGGAATGTCATGCAACATAGGAGGCGACCCAGTTTGTTGTCCTGTTCGCCTCAGAAAACATGTGCTGTCTGGTGCTCACCCAGCTCCACAACTAGCCTGCGTGTCTCACGAATAAGTGGATGACCATCTCCATACCTGTCTGCACCTTGTATCCACTCAATCACCATATATGAGTCCCTCTCGATGTGCACCCGCTCGGCACCGAGCATCCACATCGCATATGATATATCCTCCCAGGCTGTCCGAAGCTCTACCCCAACTATGGTAAGACCTGGCGTGCGGCGACCCTCTGCTGCGATCAGACTGCCGCAATGGTCTCCGAACACAGTTCAATATTCATAGTTAAAACTAGGCGTTGATCGACGTATAAGGATATGGCATGGCCTAGCTCGAGCAGGCATTTCTACATGCAGTTAGTTGTACACTCATCGGGGTGTTGAGATCAGAGCAGGTCGGCATCCGATCTAGCAAGACGTCCAAGCACTCCGTCGACCTTCCGTCGGCGTAGTGCATGTCCGCCACCTGAAGTATCTTGAACTCCCCCTTCATCCCCTTGAGCTGGAGCACATGAGTGCACGAAGCGTGGGAGAGGGGAAGAGCGGATCCCGATCTCTTGTTCGGGCTCATCATATGTTTATTGTGGGCTTAGACATTGATACGCATGCCTACTTCACCGCAGCTACCATGATCATAGCTATCCCCACTGGAATCAAAATCTTTAGTTCGATCGCTACCATATGGGGAGGAGGTTCGCCGCCGCCACCGTGTTGGAGGGCGGCTTTCGGCCCCAAGTCGCCACACCTAATCCTTCGCCTTATGCTTCTTTCGGATGCCTCAAGATGTACGGATGCGGGCCGAACGGGTAACGTCGGTTGTGTGCCAAGCTCTTTAAGTGACTATGGGAACCAAGACATGGGAAGGGTCTACTGGCTGTAGCTTGACCCGACCCTTGATTTGAGAAGAAAATAATCAAATACAAGAAGATATTTGGAGAGAAGTTTTAGAGGAAAGCTTGATTGATGACCCAAAGATTGATTCATAGATTGATTTTGATGATCACAAAACCTTGAAGTATAGATACTAATGTTTATGTTGCAAGGAGAAAGATATTTATTTTGCAAGGAACATAGCAAGTTGGAAGAACACAAGAAGGCCTCCAAAGCTCTCAAGTTGGAAGAAAGCTACAATTTATTGGCCCAAGTTTAAAGTTCAAAGGATTCAAATTGGAGGAGTAAAATCAAAAAGAAAAATTCAAAAGAACAGTCTTCGAGTCGACGCCAGTGGAATTCGAGTCGACGCCAGTGAAGCATGAGTCGACTCCGGAGAAGTATGAGTCGACTCCTAGGAGTCACAGGCAGAAAAGTCAGAGAGCAGTTTTCGGGTCTGAGATTCGAGTCGACTCCAGTGGAACGCGAGTCGACTCCGATGGTTGGTAGGTCGACTCCAAAGAAAGCAAGAGTCGACTCTCAGCGGAACACAAAGAAAAAGTCAGAGAGCATTTTTGGGACTCTGAGATTCGAGTCGACTCCCGCATTGCACGAGTCGACTCCGAGACTCCGCGACCATCAACAGACAGAAAACCAAGTTACTGCCTCTGAGATTCGAGTCGACTCCCAGACAGCTCGAGTCGACTCCAAGGCAGCGCTACACCAAGATGGCAGAAGGCTGTGTTTTGCAAACTGAGAGCCGAGTCGACTCCAAGGAAGTTCGAGTCGACTCCAAGACTGGACGAGCCAAAAGACAGAGGATCGGGAGTTCGGGCTCTGAGATTCGAGTCGACTCCCAGGACAGTCGAGTCGACTCGAGAGGACAAAATTCAAAATTGGATCCACAGACTTCAGTGGATGAGCCGACTCCGAAATTGCCAAGTCAGCTCCAGAAGTTGGCGAGTCGACTCCAGGTTAAGACGAGTCGACTCCCAGTCGAGGCAAGCACATTAATTCAAATTTGGAACAGTGGCCGAGTCGTCTCCGGTAAAACACGAGCCGACTCCTGCAACAGGCGAGCCGACTCCTGATCGCGCGAGTCGACTCCGATCCCAACGGTAACATTGTCAGAAAATGCAGACTGTGTCCAACGGCTCTTTTTCTTGTCTCTAACGGCTATATTCTTGTTTCCACGCCATCTAAAGCTATAAAAACAAGAAGAGAGCTAGGGGAGAACTCATGGAAGTGGGAGAGATCATTTAGGAAAGAGATTCCAAAGAGATTACAAGGAAAATCTCCCATAAGCACAAAAGGGCCATTCAAAGTGAAATAGAGAGAAGAAGAGCATCCAAGAGAATCCCAAAGCTTCCTCTCCATCCGTGTGCTGCCTCAGTGATCCTCTACCTCGTGCCAAATCAGAAGAGGGTCAAGTAAAGAAGAAGCCGAGCTCCTCCATCTTCAAAACTCGGTTGAGGGCTTCTCTTTACTCTATTTGTTTATATTGTCATATTTGCTTGTTTAAGAAGCTTTGTTTTGTTTTATACTTTGTTTTAATATCTTGTAACTTGATTCAATCAAGGGATTGAATCAAGGGGTTAAGGTTTGTTGGTGAGCCAAAGAAAAACCAACGGTGTTAAGGTTTGTTGGTGAGCCAAAGGGAAAACCAACGGTGTTAGGTTTGTTGGTGAGCCGAGGGTAAAACCAACGTGTAAGGGTTTGATTGTGATCCTGGGAAAACAATCGGGGAGGTTCTAGTCGGTGAGCCTGGGAAAACCGACCGAGTTCGTTGTGCGCTCGTAAAACAACAAGTTGGGTTGTGAGCTTGTAAAACAACCGGCTGTAATCGGTAGGATTATAGTGAAATTCCCAAGAGGTCTTGGGGAGTGGATGTAGGTGCTGGAGTGCACCGAACCACTATATGTCCTGTGTGTTTGTAATGCCTCTAGTTATTGTCTAACTAACACACTTACTTACTTAGATAAATTGCTTGCTTAATTCTTATCCGCACATCCTTTAGTTGCAAGCATATTTAATCAAGTCGAAGTCTATACATCAAACCCTTGCTAAGTTTAACTTTCACTGTGCATCTAGACAACTTAGCATAGTTAATCAAAAAGTTTTAGAAGTAGCATAAAAGTTTTAAAAGACCCAATTCACCCCCCCTCTTGGGTTGTATCTACTGGACAACAAGTGGTATCAGAGCAGGTGCTCAAATATTATTTGTAGTCTTAACCGACTAGAGCCAAAGATCATGACAACTCAAATAGATAGTTTTCTAGGAGAAGGACAATCAATTGATACACCTCCACTGTTTAATGGTATAAACTACCCACATTGGAAAATACGCATGAGCATTTTCATTCAATCACAAAACTACTATCTATGGAAAATCATAATAAATGACCTTCACACACTCTCTCATATTAATGAGAAGGACTTAGCACAATTAAATGCTAATGCTATGAACATATTATATTGTGCTATTCAAGAAACAAAGTTTAATGAAATTTCTGCATGCTTATCTGCTAAGGAGATCTGGGATACTTTAGAAAATATTTATGATAAATCTCAGATTAGCTCTCATATGCTTTAATTATATACTAACAATGAGACTGCAGAAAAGGGTGATGAATCTCCCTCAGTCGAGTCGACTCCAAGTAGCTCAGAGTCGACTCCCAAGTTAGTCGAGTCGACTCCAATAAGGTCCGAGTCGACTCCGAGGCAAATCAGCTTCCTAAAGACAAAGAAAAAGAGGAAGCAAGAAGAAAGGAAGAAAGAGATAAAAAGGAAGAAAGCCTTGACCAAGAAAGAGTCAAGCCAAAAAATAAAGGTTAGGAGCAACAATGATGATATTAGCTCCAAGAAACTACAAGAGGTAACTGACTTGTGCTTTATGGCACAAGAAGACAAGGTAAAATCTGAATCTACTCTTACCTCAAATGATTTTCAAGAAGAATTCTCTTATGATGAATTATTAAATGCTTTTCATGAGTTGTATAGTGAATGT
Organism: Phoenix dactylifera; assembly: GCF_009389715.1. Lineage (NCBI taxonomy): Eukaryota > Viridiplantae > Streptophyta > Magnoliopsida > Arecales > Arecaceae > Phoenix > Phoenix dactylifera. Next base: position 1,298,755 of record NW_024067679.1, on the reverse strand, counting down.
AGAAAATTATCTGTAAAGAATAAAAATCTTAAGAAACTAAATTCTGAAAATGAAAGCTTAAGGTCATTTTCAGAAGAATTGATTCAGAAAAATCATAGCTTAATTAAAGAAAATCAAAACTTAAGTAAAGAAATTAACCAATTAAGATGTTTTATTAACAAATTCACTGTAAGTTCAGAAAGATTAAAAATGATGTTTGAAAGCCAACATGCTGATTTTGATAAATCAAAATTTAGCTTGACTCCTTCACTTAGCCATAAATCTCTAGAGAAAAAGGTTATCAATTTACCAAGCAAACCATTAAATAAGATAACTTATTTCAAAAATGAAAAGGATGGGAATAACAACTTTACCTATCGTTCTAGTATAATTAAATCAAATGGTAAAGTTATTACTATTAAACAGATATGGGTTCCAAAAGGAACCATATGTCCTAACTCTCAAGGACTCAAGCAAGCTTGGGTACCCAAAATGAGAAAATGAGGATGTACACATAGGTGTACCAAGGTACCTATGGAACATAAAGAAACTTAAAAAGTTATTAACAAAAAAAATAATGAAATCAGTAATTCTTGCATCTCATCATTATTTGTGCTTTAGTATTTGATATGATTTGCTAGTAGTGATCAATTTTGTGATATAGAAAATACTTTTGGAAATATAATCAAATCTCTTCATTTTTTAGTATACTTTACTCATTATTGGATAAGTTGCTAAATGATTAATCAATTTATTAAGAATAACTCTATGAATTCTCTATATGCTTGATTGAGAGTTATTATCCATGGCATTATTGTTTATTGATCATAGATATGATAATGTGTACTTGGTATGCTTTTGAATATATGCACTATGAATACCAAGAAACCATCCTTGGCATATAAAATCAACTCATGCTAGTATGTACTTAATCTCAAAAGACCTTGCCATAGGCTTACTTAGATTATCTACTTAAAGGTCAAAGTTTTGCTATGCATGCTAACTAAGGAAACAAACAAAAATCATTTCTAAATCTAAAGATGTTGTTTCCATCTCCAAGTTTTTCAAAAGCTTACATTGGATTTATTCTTGAAAAATAAAACTGAAGTATTTTTCTGTATTTACTAAATCTTGTAAAAGTGGTTCAAATGATAAAGGTTTCCAAACTGTGAAGATAAAGAGTATCATGGCACAGTGTTGAAAACCAAAATCCTGATAAAGGTTATACAGAAAATAATATTAAATCCAATGATTTCAGCACCAAGGACACCATAAGCAAAATAGGATTAATAGAATTCTTGAAGAAATGAAAAAGACAATTATGTATGATAGTCATCTACTTAAATAATTTTTAAAAGACTATCATCACTGCTTGTCATACATATGATTTCTATTTTTGATGAAAATTTTGATCTTCTGAAAAATGGAAAATGAACCATTGCATATCTTTCATATTTTTCAGTCGTACATGTTATTATGAAAATAATGCCAAATCTGATAGAGATATGTCTATCCTTGGATATCATTCATCAAGCAATGCATATAGAATATTCAATGAAAAGATTTTAGTTGCAGAAATATCAAGTCATTTTATTCTTTATGAGACTAATGATTTATTATCAAGATACTAAGATCAAATTATATATGTATATGGTTAATCTTTTATATATAACAATCTAAAAATATGTTAATAATTAGAACCAAATTGAGTTTTTCAGAAATGCACTTAATGAAGAAAAATTGATGACTACTAAAAGACTAAATCAAGAAAAGATGAAATAGATCTTGATGAAATTTTTGCATGATTAGAAGTAAAGATCACCATCATCATTTGCTTGCTTTATGAGCTTTATAGTCCATCAAATGAGTGTGTAGAATGGACTCCTATGTGCTTACTTTATTAAACAAGATATATGTTAAATAACCACCATATTTGAAAACACTCATTACAAATATGATAAAGCAATATATGATTTGAAACAAGCATCAAAAGCATGATACATAAAAGCTTAAGTAACCTTTTTGATAGAAAATAATAGTGATAAATCTATGCATCAAAAAGAAGAATTTGTGATATCTTATTTGCTCAAGGCATGCATTGATGACTTCATTTTTTTTTGGTTCTACTAATGAAGAGTTATATGAAGATTTTACTAAGCTCATGTAAGGTGAGTTTGAAATATGTATGATGAATGAATTAACATCTTCTCTCAAACTCCAAATTAAGACAAACAAGAAAGGGGATCTTCATTGACCAAAGTTAGTCCACAAGAAAACTCTTATAGAAGATTGGCATGAAGAAGGTATGTCTATGACCCCATCTTGTAGAATTTGAAAAGGATGAGCAAAGTAGATCTACTGTTTAAAGCTGTATTGAAGCATGATAGAATAATTATTTTATCATACAGCTAGTAGACCAGGTTGTATGCTCATTATGTGACCTTGTGCAAGACTTCAATTCAACTTTAATGAATCATATTTTATTGATAATAAATAAATCATAATCTGAATTTTGATAGAAACAAACGGTTAAGATAAATTGATTAAAAACTTAGTTAACATATCTTATTGATAATTATCTTAAGCAAATATAATCTAAACTAAATTCATTTGACCTTGATAGATCTTTCTATTGCCTCACATGCTCGTCATTGAACTATCTTGGTTAATGAATCTATCCCTTTAGTTCAAATGATATGTGCTTGCTTACATTTAGGCAATCTCTTGAGTAAAGTGACTCAACATGCAATTATTATCATACCTCATATTGAGTCATCTAATTAAAAAATATATATATGTTGGATGAATGCTCTGTATCTTAAAGAAACTAATGACTCTCCTTCAAGAAAGAAAAATGAGAGATTTCAGCTTGAAGGACACCTCCACATAAGATACAATAAACTCTCACATGCAAACAAGAGAAAGGACTTTCTTCAGCCAAAGGTTCATACGTAAGAAATCTAGTAGGTATTTGACTGAAGAATGGAGAATGAATTGATAATTCTAGATACTTCTTGAGCAAAGTCAATAACTTAAATCTTATTATGACATGATTAAGGTCTTTAACTATTAATTTTTGATATCATGTCTACATATATTGATTGACTTATACTTTTAGAAATTGTTTCATGGCTTGCCCAAACTATAATATATCTTTGTCTATGCCATAACTATGAAATACACAAGTTTATGATTAAAATTTTGATTTAAAATAACTTGTGAGAAATTATGAATCCTTGAGCATAATGAAAATGTTGTTTGCATGATATACATATATATGATACGTAAGATTAATTCTCTATTCTGCTCTCTCATGAAAATCACTTGAGAATAACAAAAAGAGAGAGAGATAAAGAAAAGAAAATGGATATTATTCAAGAGAAGTAAAATCCAAGTAGAGGCAAACACTTCAACCTTAAGGAAAAGCAAAACAAACTTAATATATTCGACACATTTGTGAGACTTGTGTGAGCATTCTTTTGGAAGGGATAAAATCCATAATTAATTACACTTAAATAGGGAGGTTTTGAAGTAAACATTTTAACCTTTCTATATTGCTCATCATAGGGATGGTGCCAATGGGGAGGCTAGTGGTAGTACCCGGCACTATTTGACCCAACTATTCGGTGTAGGGCATATTAGGGACGGCACAAGAGGGAGGCTAGTGGTAGTACCTCGTGCCCCTTCCCAACTCCACCGGATAGGGAGCAAATAGAGTATAGAGCATAAGAAAGTTATAAATGAAAAACAAAGTAAATGAAAGTAGAATTAAGTCAAATTTTTAATCACTTGAAAACACACTTTAAGGATGAAATCATTGCAAGATTATATTTAAATAGGGGGAGTTTATTTGAAAAGAATTGATTTTGATCCTTGACATTCTTGTACTTAGTATTTTAATGCATGACTTAACACATGGTATATTTTGCATATGGTATGATGTCTTGATTTATGGATTCTCAATATTTTGTAATGTTTCATACTTGGACAATTTGATTGAATGTTTGAATTGCTACATAACATCTTTTGTTTAGTTTTATTGAAAAGAAATTTCAGATTTGTCATTCACAATCATTGTTAAAATCTGAAAGCTAAATAAAATTGTAGAAAGGAGAAGAGAAGAACATCTCTATTTAGGGAAAATAAATTGATTTTGTTTTATCCTTCAACTTGCCTAAATTTGGTATATAATGTTCAAATTCGTACCAAAACTCAACATTTAATACAAAGATTCTGAATATGCTCTTATATGTTTGAAATATGTATTTTCAATCGTAATCATTTAAGATGAGCTATAATGTGGAAGATACATATCTCAAAGTATGATTGAAAATCCTATGTAATTCCGAATCTGATTTTGTATAAAAGCTTAAACTAAATGTGATTTTTAAAATAAAGTCTTACTTTAAGAAAAACAAAATTAATTTTGATGCCTTTGATGATTGCTCCGATACGCATCCGAAACATATCATTTCTTATCTTCAAAGTATACTAATATTGGTTCAAATGATGTGTCTTTCGATGATCTTGATTGCAAACAAAAATTTCTAAATATATGATTCTATTTTGATATAAAAAAAAATATATATTTATTGTGCTTCAGGTATACATTGCTGAAAAACTATGATTAAGAAATTGAGTTCTATAAATATATATACCTCAATGATCATCTATATATTTTTCTCTCCTACATTATTAAAGACTTCCATCAATAGAGTGAATGATCTTAAAGCTAGAAACATTTCACCTCACTCAAATGACTCTAAAAGAAAGAAAATGTAAATGCTTTTGAAAGAAACTGAGCTTCAATTGAATCATTTTCTGATTAATACTCTTATACATTTTCTCTAAGATTAGGAGAAAGCATAACTTGTTCTTAAAGGATTAGAAAGAGTGATTACTATAAATTCTGAATAATTCTAGATCACTCTACATTCTTGATATTATAGAATTTCAGTTCTATTCACGTTTGTCATTAAAATCTGAAATTCAACAAAAGAAAAGAATGATTAAAGAAGTATGCATCTTTTGAGGGGGAGCTTTAGATATTCAGTATCTTATCCTAAAGTTACTTCAATTTGATGTATACCTTAAATCTTATGGATTGATTTTTATGAACTTATAGAAAATATATTTTTGAGATTGACAATTTTATTGAACATTATCTTAGGATTCTAAACTCTTAAATGGAATGATCAATTGAGGGGGAGAAAGAAAATTTCAGAAGGAGAGGTCTTATGGAACTTAATCGCATAAATCTATAACTAAAGGAGAGAGAAAGAATACTAAATGAAAAGTGATCCTAATACTCTCCAATATGTATCATCTGAAATTTAAATCTGAAAATCTTTATGATACACCTTGAGGCCTGTTATTTGGTTAGTATATCTTATGCATAAATCTTGAACCAAATTGCAAGTTGAGCTTAAAGAGCCTCTAACTTAATGAAAAAGGGGGAGAATAACGTGTAAAATTTTCTTGAGTATCTTTTAGAAAATCTATTTTGAACTTCACTAATGAGCTCTAATTGGCTTGCTTTTTGGAACTTCAATTTTGTGCAAATTCATTATTTTATGTATCAAATTGTGCTTATTTTCTAAAGAAATAAAAGAAAGTCTTTAAAAGAGCTCTAAGATGTATCAAAAATTGCATGAATGTATATTTTGATATTTGTGCCCCAATGCTCCTATTATCATAAAAGAACTTTGAAGTCATTAAGAGAATTAATTAATTTGCTCTCATGGTTGATAAAATACTTAATAGATTGGGCAAAAGGTCTTAAATGAACAAGCTTTCATACTTAGTGAAGAGAGGTTAGATTTCCACTCATATTTTTCCTTGAATATCATTTGTGGTACTTCTTGAATTAACCTAAGGAAGATTCCACCTACACTTGATTAGAAAACTATCTGTGGTATCAAATTAGAAAATCTCTTGAATTCACACTCGATGTGTTCTGCTCTGATCTTTGTACTTAATGTTTCACTATCTTTTTGATGTTGTCAAAAAGGGGGAGAAATATCTAAGTATATGCTATATACTCAGAATGCTTTATTACTTTGAAGTGAATATAAATCAGCTTAAAATTTAAATATGTTGATTGTGTTAAGCTGATTAAATCTAAAGCATTATCATGAAGTATGTTTTTAAATATATATGTTTTCCACTTCATGCAACTTAGCTATGTATTACTTCTAGAAATCAATATCTTTTATATTGCATATACTCCAAGTTTTGTCATCATCAAAAAGGGAGAGATTGATGACCCAAAGATTGATTCATAGATTGATTTTGATGATCACAAAACCTTGAAGTATAGATACTAATGTTTATGTTGCAAGGAGAAAGATATTTATTTTGCAAGGAACATAGCAAGTTGGAAGAACACAAGAAGGCCTCCAAAGCTCTCAAGTTGGAAGAAAGCTACAATTTATTGGCCCAAGTTTAAAGTTCAAAGGATTCAAATTGGAGGAGTAAAATCAAAAGAAAAATTCAAAAGAACAGTCTTCGAGTCGACGCCAGTGGAATTCGAGTCGACTCCGGAGAAGCATGAGTCGACTCCGGAGAAGTATGAGTCGACTCCTAGGAGTCACAGGCAGAAAAGTCAGAGAGCAGTTTTCGGGTCTGAGATTCGAGTCGACTCTAGTGGAACGCGAGTCGACTCCGATGGTTGGTAGGTCGACTCCAAAGAAAGCAAGAGTCGACTCTCAGCGGAACACAAAGAAAAAGTCAGAGAGCATTTTTGGGACTCTGAGATTCGAGTCGACTCCCGCATTGCACGAGTCGACTCCGAGACTCCGCGACCATCAACAGACAGAAAACCAAGTTACTGCCTCTGAGATTCGAGTCGACTCCCAGATAGCTCGAGTCGACTCCAAGGCAGCGCTACACCAAGATGGCAGAAGGCTGTGTTTTGCAAACTGAGAGCCGAGTCGACTCCAAGGAAGTTCGAGTCGACTCCAAGACTGGACGAGCCAAAAGACAGAGGATCGGGAGTTCGGGCTCTGAGATTCGAGTCGACTCCCAGGACAGTCGAGTCGACTCGAGAGGACAAAATTCAAAATTGGATCCACGGACTTCAGTGGATGAGCCGACTCCGAAATTGCCAAGTCAGCTCCAGAAGTTGGCGAGTCGACTCCAGGTTAAGACGAGTCGACTCCCAGTCGAGGCAAGCACATTAATTCAAATTTGGAACAGTGGCCGAGTCGTCTCCGGTAAAACACGAGCCGACTCCTGCAACAGGCGAGCCGACTCCTGATCGCGCGAGTCGACTCCGATCCCAACGGTAACATTGTCAGGAAATGCAGACTGTGTCCAACGGCTCTTTTTCTTGTCTCTAACGGCTATATTCTTGTTTCCACGCCATCTAAAGCTATAAAAACAAGAAGAGAGCTAGGGGAGAACTCATGGAAGTGGGAGAGATCATTTAGGAAAGAGATTCCAAAGAGATTACAAGGGAAATCTCCCATAAGCACAAAAGGGCCATTCAAAGTGAAATAGAGAGAAGAAGAGCATCCAAGAGAATCCCAAAGCTTCCTCTCCATCCGTGTGCTGCCTCAGTGATCCTCTACCTCGTGCCAAATCAGAAGAGGGTCAAGTAAAGAAGAAGCCGAGCTCCTCCATCTTCAAAACTCAGTTGAGGGCTTCTCTTTACTCTATTTGTTTATATTGTCATATTTGCTTGTTTAAGAAGCTTTGTTTTGTTTTATACTTTGTTTTAATATCTTGTAACTTGATTCAATCAAGGGATTGAATCAAGGGGTTAAGGTTTGTTGGTGAGCCAAAGAAAAACCAACGGTGTTAAGGTTTGTTGGTGAGCCAAAGGGAAAACCAACGGTGTTAGGTTTGTTGGTGAGCCGAGGGTAAAACCAACGTGTAAGGGTTTGATTGTGATCCCGGGAAAACAATCGGGGAGGTTCTAGTCGGTGAGCCTGGGAAAACCGACCGAGTTCGTTGTGCGCTCGTAAAACAACAAGTTGGGTTGTGAGCTTGTAAAACAACCGGCTGTAATCGGTAGGATTATAGTGAAATTCCCAAGAGGTCTTGGGGAGTGGATGTAGGTGCTGGAGTGCACCGAACCACTATATGTCCTGTGTGTTTGTAATGCCTCTAGTTATTGTCTAACTAACACACTTACTTACTTAGATAAATTGCTTGTTTAATTCTTATCCGCACATCCTTTAGTTGCAAGCATATTTAATCAAGTCGAAGTCTATACATCAAACCCTTGCTAAGTTTAACTTTCACTGTGCATCTAGACAACTTAGCATAGTTAATCAAAAAGTTTTAGAAGTAGCATAAAAGTTTTAAAAGACCCAATTCACCCCCCCTCTTGGGTTGTATCTACTGGGCAACAAGTGGTATCAGAGCAGGTGCTCAAATATTATTTGTAGTCTTAACCGACTAGAGCCAAAGATCATGACAACTCAAATAGATAGTTTTCTAAGAGAAGGACAATCAATTGATACACCTCCACTGTTTAATGGTATAAACTACCCACATTGGAAAATACGCATGAGCATTTTCATTCAATCACAAAACTACTATATATGGAAAATCATAATAAATGACCTTCACACACTCTCTCATATTAATGAGAAGGACTTAGCACAATTAAATGCTAATGCTATGAACATATTATATTGTGCTATTCAAGAAACAAAGTTTAATGAAATTTCTGCATGCTTATCTGCTAAGGAGATCTGGGATACTTTAGAAAATATTTATGATAAATCTCAGATTAGCTCTCATATGCTTTAATTATATACTAACAATGAGACTGCAGAAAAGGGTGATGAATCTCCCTCAGTCGAGTCGACTCCAAGTAGCTCAGAGTCGACTCCCAAGTTAGTCGAGTCGACTCCAATAAGGTCCGAGTCGACTCCGAGGCAAATCAGCTTCCTAAAGACAAAGAAAAAGAGGAAGCAAGAAGAAAGGAAGAAAGAGATAAAAAGGAAGAAAGCCTTGACCAAGAAAGAGTCAAGCCAAAAAATAAAGGTTAGGAGCAACAATGATGATATTAGCTCCAAGAAACTACAAGAGGTAACTGACTTGTGCTTTATGGCACAAGAAGACAAGGTAAAATCTGAATCTACTCTTACCTCAAATGATTTTCAAGAAGAATTCTCTTATGATGAATTATTAAATGCTTTTCATGAGTTGTATAGTGAATGTAGAAAATTATCTGTAAAGAATAAAAATCTTACGAAACTAAATTCTGAAAATGAAAGCTTAAGGTCATTTTCAGAAGAATTGATTCAGAAAAATCATAGCTTAATTAAAGAAAATCAAAACTTAAGTAAAGAAATTAACCAATTAAGATGTTTTATTAACAAATTCACTGTAAGTTCAGAAAGATTAAAAATGATGTTTGAAAGCCAACATGCTGATTTTGATAAATCAAAATTTAACTTGACTCCTTCACTTAGCCATAAATCTCTAGAGAAAAAGGTTATCAATTTACCAAGCAAACCATTAAATAAGATAACTTATTTCAAAAATGAAAAGGATGGGAATAACAACTTTACCTATCGTTCTAGTATAATTAAATCAAATGGTAAAGTTATTACTATTAAACAGATATGGGTTCCAAAAGGAACCATATGTCCTAACTCTCAAGGACTCAAGCAAGCTTGGGTATCCAAAATGAGAAAATGAGGATGTACACATAGGTGTACCAAGGTACCTATGGAACATAAAGAAACTTAAAAAGTTATTAACAAAAAAAATAATGAAATCAGTAATTCTTGCATCTCATCATTATTTGTGCTTTAGTATTTGATATGATTTGCTAGTAGTGATCAATTTTGTGATATAGAAAATACTTTTGGAAATATAATCAAATCTCTTCATTTTTTAGTATACTTTACTCACTATTGGATAAGTTGCTAAATGATTAATCAATTTATTAAGAATAACTCTATGAATTCTCTATATGCTTGATTGAGAGTTATTATCCATGGCATTATTGTTTATTGATCATAGATATGATAATGTGTACTTGGTATGCTTTTGAATATATGCACTATGAATACCAAGAAACCATCCTTGGCATATAAAATCAACTCATGCTAGTATGTACTTAATCTCAAAAGACCTTGCCATAGGCTTACTTAGATTATCTACTTAAAGGTCAAAGTTTTGCTATGCATGCTAACTAAGGAAACAAACAAAAATCATTTCTAAATCTAAAGATGTTGTTTCCATCTCCAAGTTTTTCAAAAGCTTACATTGGATTTATTCTTGAAAAATAAAACTGAAGTATTTTTCTGTATTTACTAAATCTTGTAAAAGTGGTTCAAATGATAAAGGTTTCCAAACTGTGAAGATAAAGAGTATCATGGCACAGTATTGAAAACCAAAATCCTGATAAAGGTTATACAGAAAATAATATTAAATCCAATGATTTCAGCACCAAGGACACCATAAGCAAAATAGGATTAATAGAATTCTTGAAGAAATGAAAAAGACAATTATGTATGATAGTCATCTACTTAAATAATTTTTAAAAGACTATCATCACTGCTTGTCATACATATGATTTCTATTTTTGATGAAAATTTTGATCTTCTGAAAAATGGAAAATGAACCATTGCATATCTTTCATATTTTTCAGTCGTACATGTTATTATGAAAATAATGCCAAATCTGACTGCGGCAAGGTTCGTTGGCCCAAACCTCGCCCGGTTGTGCTGGCGCGGGTGCGCAGGCGTGCAGGCGGGCGCGGGCTGTGGCGAGGTTCGTTGGGCCGAACCTCGCCCAGGGCATGGGCGCGAGCGCGCACGGGCAAGCTGACGGGCTGGCGGGTGCGCAGCATTGTTGCTGGTGAGGTTCTTTATCCTGAACCTCGCCAGGCCTATCTGTTGGCCTGGGCGCGCCCGGCACAGTAGCAGGCGAGGTTCAATATCCAGAACATCGCCTGGCACACTGTAGGTGGCGAGGTTCAAAGAACCTGGCCAGCAGCATGGGTTGCAGCCGGATTTGGCCGCGGCATGGCTCGGGGCTGCGCGCAGTGGGCTCGGCCGAGGCGTGGCATGCATGGCACGGACCGTCCATGGATGTGCTTGGCTGAATGAAGGGCTTGGCCAAGGCTTTCCATGCAAACTAGTTGGCCTTGGCTTGACCCTCCGTTGGCCTCTTCATGGCCCGATGCCCTTCTTGGTTGGCGGCACTTGCGATGTGGCGGCGCCTGCTTGGGTCCGTAACATTCCCTCCCCCTTGAAAAATTTCCTTGACCTCAAGGATGATGTTTGGCCACCGCCAATAGGGCTCCCACGAACCTCCTTCTCTTGGTCTTCTTCCCCAATGGATAAGCACTTGCCATCTCTTCTGTTTCCTCCAATCTTTTCTTGAGTACAAGGGAAGCTCTACTTGGATGCCATGCTCCAACCGATCAACCCCATGGTTGTTGTAGAAGGGCCTATGCTTCATGTCGAACATTTGAACATCCCTTCACCTTAATGCTTCATGGGTTGTACTCCTCATTATACTTTTGGCACCCTTAAGTGCCCCATCATAGTCTTCCTCCGCCTCCTCCACTCCTCCCCTTGGGATGTAGACAAGTTTGAACTCGAGCCATCATAGTAATTCCCCAAATTTTTGCCGCCGAAGGTTCACCGTATTTTCCCATATGTTGGTCTTGCACTCGTGGTCACAAATCAGCAGCTCGCTGCCGCTAAACATGGCACCAACATGGTCTTCTAGGCCTTCCACTACACTCGAATTATCTTGAAGATAGACAGCTCGAGATTGAAGGGGTACCTCAGCTTGAGTTGGGGTTGGAAAAGCTGCAGAATTTGATGAAATTTCTGTGGTTGCAGAATTTTCAGCTGAATTTTAATGCTCATGCACGGCCACGTGATGTTGGGCTTCCTCTTCATTAACATCCGCTGTGTACTCAGTTGCAACAGCAAATGGTAGTGGCTTCGGTGCTGCAAGATGGGCTCCAAAATCATCCTTTTGAGTAGCCTCCGGTTGCAAGTAGGGAAGGCTCTTGCTGCAGAAATTTTGGGAATCACACTTTGGTTCTTTCGGCTCCTTCTCTTGAGGCCGTGGCTCTCCCTTAGCATCCCTACCATAGTCATCAACACTTTGCTCCTTTCTCTCCTCCATATCTCCTCTTCGGTCTTCAAGCTTTAGATCATGGGAAATCTCCTTCTTGGTTTGTCTCATATGATCATAGCTTACCCCAAGCTTCATACACTCCTGGGCTTTCTCTAACTCCCTTTTTATCATCATCAATTGGCCCTCTCTCCACCTACTTTTCCCATAGCCATGCTCCCCATGGCGGATAGCATAGCTACAGCTTCATCACTCTCCCTTTCTTTCACGACTCCTGGGCCCTCTAACCTTTTGTTTCTCCTTATGTCCTCCCTCATATTTTTCATCATGTTTTGCCTAGGGCCATCATCATCACTTACTTCCTCATACCACCCCTGGCCTTGCCGTGAGACATATGACCTAGGCATGGCTCCATGAGTCCTCCTATACTCCCAACTCTCTTATCTTTTCTTCTCTTCTTTTTTCTTCTCTTTTCCTCACTTCTTTCTCCCTTCTTCTCTCTTCTTTTCTTCTTTCTTCTCTCATCCTCATGAACTCATTTTTCTTCTCCTTAACTTCCCAATCCCTTAGATTCATTCTAACTTTGGCTAGGGTCTCATTTGCCCTCTTTAAACAAGCCTCACTCTCTTCCATAATGTTTACCATGTTAACCTAATTCTTTCACTCTAACCCTCCGGGCTTCATAAAAATTTCTTGTTCTTCCAAATCACCACTTCTAACCTCCTTTGGTCGTCACCCAAGGGATGAACCGACCCTTCTCTTTTATATCAAATAAGTTGTACACCACTCAATCTTTTCCAATTACAACAAGGGTTTACAAATTAGAAATCTCTCACCCCCGAGAGAGATATCTTGATACTCTATTTACTCCCTATCGGGCAGAGTTGAGAAAGGGCACAAGGTACTACCACTAGCCTCCCTTTTGTGCCGTTCCTAATGTACCCTACACTAAATAGTTGGGTCAAATAGTATCGGGTACTACCATTAGCCTCCCCATTGGCACCATCCCTATGATGAGCAAGGTAGAGATCAATCTGTTCCCTTTCACAAGAAAAATGCTCGCTCCTCTTTTGCAAATAAGAATGATAAGTTGCTGAAATTTAAGTACCCAATGCATGCATAATAAACTTCTATTGTATCCTTCTACAAGCTCAACAATTAATATGAAGGTATCATGAAGCAAACCTCACTTCTAAGCATGCAATGTAATGTAAAACAACTTATCCCAACCCAATATAGAATCTTAATTTTTCTTGGGGTTGTAGGCGTTACCTCTTATGAAGAGAGATCTTCGACAGAGCTTCTCTTGGAACTTCTCCCGACGAAATCTCTCAATGAAAGCACTATTGTTGGAGGGCAGCTTTCGGCCCCAAGTCGCCACACCAAATCCTTCGCCTTATGCTCCTTTCGGATGCCTCAAAATGTATGGATGCGGGCCGAACGGGTAACGCCGGTTGTGTGCCAAGCTCTTTAAGTGAGCATGGGAACTAAGGCAAGGGGAAGGTCTACTGGCTGCAGCTTGACCCGACCCTTGACTTGAGAAGAAACAATCAAAAACAAGAAGATATTTGGAAAGACGTTTTAGAGGAAAGCTTGATTGATTCTGTTCCCAAAATGAAGCTACAAGCATAAATCTAGAGGCAACTATGATTGGTATCCTCTAGCCCAAGTCCAAGAGCAAGCTCAAGGACCGAATACAATAGGGCAAAGCCCTCCCAAGCCTAAGGCCGAAATACAACAAGGTTCTAAAGTGTTCAAAAGATCCCTCTCAAGCTTTCACAATACATATTTATAGGCTCTTCATGGGGGACAAACAATTAATGGAAAGGTTGCTAATGGTGTGGCCTAGGTTGGCCAAGGTGTGGCATAGGCTGCCAAGGCTTGGCCATGGTTGCCCAATGCTGTCCAAAGGCTGCAGGTGGCTGGTAGGCCTTTGGCTAGCCAGCTGGAGGCTGTGGCAAGGTCATGGCAGGTGGCTAGGGCAGCTGGCTGGACAGGGCGCTGGGCACGATAGCAGGAAGGCCAGGGGCTGGGCACAGGCTGGCAGGGCACCTGGGCGCACGGTAAGGGCGTGGCTGGGTGTTGGGGCGTGGCAGGGTGCGGCAAGGGGCGCTGCAGGGGGCGGCAGGGTGCGGCAGGGGCGTTTGCAAGGCGCCTGGCGCGGCAGGGGCGCCGAGGAGCGGCAAGGGTAGTCAAGCAGGCGTCTGCTGCACGCGCGCAGGCAGCTGTCGGGCGTGCACGGGCGCGCGCAGGCTGTTGTCGGATGGGCGCGTGTGGTCAGGCACAGGCAAGCGTGGTCTGCGGCAAGGTTCGCTGGCCCGAACCTCGCCCGGTCGTGCTAGTGCGGGTGCGCGGGCGAGCAGGCGGGCGTGCGTGGTCGTGCGTAGGCAGGCGCGCGGGCGCGGGCTGGCGCGGGTTGTGGCGAGGTTCGCTGGGCCGAACCTCGCCTGGGGCATTGGGCGTGGGTGCGCACGGTCAGGCGGGCGCGCACGGGCGTGCTAACGGGCTGGCGGGCACGCGGCACTGTAGCTAGCGAGGTTCTTTGTCCTGAACCTCGCCAGGCCTATCTGCTGGCCTGGGCGTGCCTGGCACTGTAGCAGGCGAGGTTCAGCATCCAGAACCTCGCCTGGCACACTGTAGCTGGCGAGGTTCTTTGGCTTGAACCTTGCCAGCATCATGGGTTGCGGCCGAATTTGGCCGCGGCATGGCTCGGGGCTGCGCGCAGTGGGCTCGGCCGAGGTTGGGCGTGCTCGGCTGAGGCGTGGCATGCATGGCACGAGCCATCCATGGATGTGCTTGCCCAAATGAAGGGCTTGGCCAAGGCTTTCCATGCAAACTAGTTGGCCTTGGCTTGACCCTCTGTTGGCCTTTTCATGGCCCAATGCCCTCCTTGGTTGGCGGCTCTTGCGGTGTGGCGGGCATGGGTCCGCAACACGCCGCCGCCGGCGAACCTCCTCCTCGTCCTCTTCTGGAGAGGGTGGATCGCTCTTCTTCTAAAGATTCCACTGAGATAGCAATAATGGAGAGAAGTAGTGGGAGGACGAGGAGGAAGGAGAGGAGGAGGCGAGGAGGCATGGGAGAAGCCATCTCCAGTTGTCGTTGCCGTTGGTTCTCGGTTTGGGGGATTATATGGCAATCGCCTGATGATGATCCTACGGTTGTTGTTTATTTTAATGCAATCCAACAATCTTAATAAATGATAAATTGCACGTAGGACCAAGTTGACAAGTAAATCCAAAGCTAAATAAATAAAAAGTGAATTAAGGCAAGTTTGAGAAACTCTTATTTGAACTGTTTAGTCGGAGAAAATTCCATTTCTATTTTAATTCAGAGTGAAAATAAAAATACCTTAATTCTAACTCTTCTCCAATAATTCTAATTTTTATTTTTAATTATTTTAATTTTGATTTTGATCGTGAATTAAATGTACCTTTCGTTGCTATAAAAGCCCTACCTACTTATGGACACAATTCACTATTTTGACTTCAACAATCTTATTTTAATAAGGAAAATGACTTCATCTACTAGTTTGTGTAGCCTTGGATTTAAGCATATTCCATATGTATTCTTCATCCATATAGTTAATATTTTGTATGTTGATTGGATGGTCCTAGCTAAACACCATTGCCAAGTGCAACAGTAAAAGCTTGGGCCGGCAAGTACAATGATCGTGAATTAAAGCAAGTCTGGGAAACTCTTATTTGAATTGTTTTGTTGGAGAAAATTTCATTTAGAGTGGAAATAAAAATACCTTAATTCCAACTCTTCTCTGATAATTCTAATTTTTATTCTAATTTATTTCGATTTCAATTCTGATCGTGAATTAAATGTACCTTTCATTGCTATAAAAGCCCCAACTACTTATGGACAAAAATTTATTATTTTGGCTTCAACAACTTTATTTTAATAAAGAAAATGACTTCATTCACTAGTTTGTGTAGTCTTCGCTGATGTTTACTTTTAAGCATATTCCATATGTATTCTTCATCCACATAGTTAACATTTTGTATATTGATTGAATGGTCCTAGCTAAACACCATTGCCAAGTGTAACAGTAAAAGCTTGGGCTGGCAAGTACAATGATACAAATTCATGTCCCAAAGCACAAACTTTGTAAAAAAAAAAATAGCAAAAGATTAGATTTTTGTGCAAAAAAATTCCACAATTCACCAAAAAAAAAAAGTTGGTAAGGGCCACCCTAATTGTTGCATTAAGTTGGGCATCTTTGGTTGTTAATTCAAAAGGATGTGTTCAAATATTTTGATAAATACAAATTTTATAGAAAATCCTCTATAATAAGTTATACATACTCTTTATAACAAGCCGCAATGTGAGCTTGTTCAAGAATCTCAAAACACAATTATGAGTGGATCCGAGGTGCGGACAGGTATGAAGATGGTCATCCGCTCATTCGCGAGACACGCAGGTTGGCTTTGGAGCTGGGTGAGCTCCTGATAGCACATGTTTATCGGGAGGCGAACAGGGCTACAGACTGGGTCGCCTCCTATGTTGCACGATATTCTGGAAAGTTCTTATGGACGCCTTCTGTAGAGCTCCCGCCCCCATTGTACTCTTTACTGTCTTTTGACTTGGCAGGATGTACTCAAATTAAAGCTATATGATTGTTGTTTCTACCCAAAAAAAAAAGAAGAAGTAATTAAACCTTAAATGGCTCTAGAAAGATATTCCAGCTCCCTCTCGTCCTCCTACCAAGGCTATCAAATGAACTAAGCAACTTGAGAAGAGCTCAAGAGTGGCTAGAGATAAGCTTGAATCAAACTTGCTTCTGAGCTGAACGGATTAAGCCTAAATTAGCAAAACTAGTTCAAACTTAATTTCGGCTTGGCCGAGCCAAGAATCAACCTAGCTCACTTGATAGAATGCAAATATTTTTATGTTATAATAGTTATAATGCATACGTGATAGTACATTATTGCTAAAGTTTTGTAGATTCTTGGTAAATTTGATTAAAATTTAAATTCTGAAATTAATTAAATTTTAATATATTACATCTTACTTTCATCTCTATATCTTTTCTGAAAGTTTTTCATGTCCAAGCATATTAGCATATCTTTTTTTAAGTTTTTGAGGTCTCTTCTTTTATAAAAGTCTATCATTTATTGAGCTTTTAAGAGAGGAATCTAATAAGGGTTACTTTTGGAGTCAAAAAAAAAAAGCGAACTGTAGCCACGTTTATAGAAATTAAGGATATACTAAGTAATATATAATTTGCAAATCATTGGATTAACGCTTTTTCCTTTTGGGCCATCTGGTTAAAGCTTTAGTTGGTGTATTCATTTTGTTCTTTGAATCAACTAAATGATAATTCAAGCTTGAATCAAGCATCAAAACCAAGCTTAAACTTAACCTTAAATCAAGCTTGACATGAAGAATCAAGCTATAATTCAAGGTTGAATCAGGCTTGTTCAAGGTTGAATTGATTTTAGTTGAATTAAAATTATCAAGCTAATTAATAAAGCTTATGTTTAGTTTAATTTAGCTCAAATAGAACTTTTTAAATAGTGGCAATTGAAATAAGCTTCATCTCAAAATTCAAGCTCAAAATTAATTTTAAACCAAGCTCGATTGGAACCAAGATCGAGCAAGCTCCGATTGATTACCTCCCTTTACCTCTTGCGTTGGATTGGCTCCGGTCTAGCCCTTGCCAGTGTCACCTATCTTATTAACTTAGGCCATACTTTTCTTTATACCCTTTCTCTTCTCTTCATTTTCTCCTCTTTCTCCCTTCCAAACCTTTGGAAATAAGGGTTGCCCACCCTGAACTTGTGGTGTCAAACCACAAGTTAAAAGTGAATGCTATAAGCAATATATATGGTCAAAAGAACAAAAGAAGGCTTGGGTGGGACTTGATGGAGTGGACAATGGTAGCTTGGGGAACCATTGTAGTGCATGATCATGGTGTCGCCAAGGGTAAGGGCCTGGATTAACCGAAATCCTACGCAAGCCCAACCCACATTTATAATGGGCTTGGAAAGGTTTAGACATTGCCCGAGCAGGGTTTGGGTTCAAAATCCGGATCCGATTCAATTTTGAATTGGGTTTAGGCCGAGAGGGCACCCCGATCCAAAATCCGATATTTGAACCCATATAGATATATAACTTACACACATTAAATCTAGCTTCATTTTCTAAAATTTTACTAGTGTTTAGTTTAACTATATGAAGATGGAATTCTTATTATACTTGCTTATCACGGTCCTACCTCATTTTATTTTACTTTAAATGTTATTCATATAGCATGTGAACATTTATAGATGGCTTGGTTAAATTGATCTAATCAACGACCCTAAACCAACCTAATTTTTAAGTTTAGTTCAAATATTTGAGGTCGGATTTCATTTGGATTGAGAAATCCAAATGAAACTCTTTTTGTTTACTTTCTTGCGAGCTTTATTTAGGAAATGCAAAAAATTATTCTAGGGACACAAAAATTTTAGAAAATATTTGAAGCCATCCGTTAAATACAGAAATTTTAGAGAATATTTAAAACTATCCATTTAGAGTTCACATGCAAAGTCCTCATGTATCGGAAGCTGGTACAAATATCACCACATACTAAACTCTTCTTAATTATTTTAGAAAAAAATTATGAGAACATATTATTTGAAACCACTCATTCAAAAATTTCTTAAAGGAAAAAAATTAGAAAGCCTGCTTTTAATCAGTTTAGAAAAATTTTCCTCTATATAGAAATTTTTTTATTTTTTTTGAAAATATAGATTTTTTTATTAATTATTTTAGGAAATACAGAAACTCTTCTTATTCATTTTTTGCCAATTCTATTTAGGAAACATACAAATCATTTTAGCGAAGCAAAAATTTTAGAAAATATTTGAAGCTATCTGTTTAAGAGTCTCCATGCATCAAAAACCTTTAAAAGTATCACTAGGCACTAGACACTTTTTAATTATTTTAGAAAAAAATTACGAGGAAATTTTTTTTAAAGCTAATATTTAAAAAAATTAGAGAAAAAATTATTTAAGAAAGCCTGATTCTTAATTATTTTAGAGAATACTTTCTTCGATATTCTTAATTATGTTAGAAAACATAGAAAATTTTATTAATAATTTTGGGAAATGTAGAAATTATTTTTAATTTTTTCGAGCTATTTAAATTTGAAGTGCAAAAAATATTTAAAAAGTATGTTTCAGTCAAGCAAATATTTCTTAATCATTGCAAAAAATGTAGAAACTCCTATTAATCATTTTAGAAAACATAAAAAAATTTCTTAATTACTTTTTGCTGAGCCTTATTTAAATTTGATATGCAAAACAATCTAAAATGATTAGTTCCAGCCAATGTTATAGCAATCCAAGCGATTGGAAAAATTATAAACCCACAGAAACCAGCGGTCGTTATTGGCGCGTTCAAGGTAGGCAATAATTTCTCCTATCTTTTGGTTCAAAACCCAACTCATTCACATGCGTATCTCTCCCTTCGCGACAACTTCGCTCCATAACTCCTTTCGCTTTTCCCAGGCTCCCCTGGCCTTTTGACCAACGGCAAGCGCAGCAGTATTAGGACCAACTTTTTTTACTGATTTCTTCTCTAAAGACAGCAGCTAGTGGAGAAATATTTGCTATGACTAATTACTTTGCCACTCACACTTGTTCACACATTAGTTGCCATAGATTATTTCTCAAAAAAATAAGAATAATAGTTGGCCAGTCTACGCACAGGATTTCCTCTATAAAAGAACAATATAATACTATGGACTTATTTAGTTCAAAAAAAAAATTTACTTAAATATTTTTTCTATTTTTTTTAGAAATAAAATATCGAAAAAAAATTTTTGGCATGTTTGGTTGATCAAGAGAAAGCGACATATTCTAAAGTGGCTTATGTTTGATTAAACATCTACTTTTTTTAAGAAAGTTATATGAGGTACCTATTATACTTTTAATAAAAAGAAAGGTCTTGTCCATGAGTTTTAATAGCTTGAGTATACTTTTGAAAAAAAATTGCGCATTTGAAAAAAGTTGAGAACTAGATTGTTTATTTATTTTCTATTAATAAATGCTTCCATTGGATTCCCTCCAAACCGAACTTTTAGGTGGTGGTCCAGTTTTTGTCTGGCAGCAATGTTGGCACTAGACCACTTGTTGGTTGGCGAGAAGCCAAACTTCGGCAGTGGAGAAGGGAAGGGTAGGAGAAGAGCCATTATGGGGCCTTCCATAGTTATCAGAAGAAAACCGGTTTGAACTGCGGTGGCTTTTTCCAGCACTGGACCCCATGAACGTGCTACGAGTGGAGAGTGATCCCCAAGGAAAAGCTGAAGCCACTGAAGGCGGTGGATGCAAACATATGAACTCCCCCTGACCACCTCACACAAAGCCAAGCTCTTTTGATTACTTGGGAGTACTAGTGATGCAATGAGCAAAGTTGGATGCAATGTTCTTATATTAAAACCTAGCTCGGCCAACTCGTAGCGATCTTTTGTTCTAATAATCTATCAGCAAATTGGTCAGATCTCAAGAAACGAGGATGACAAATATCCTGTTCGCCCACTTGCATGCATGTTCTCACTCTTTCCAAGAACTACATAGAAAAAGAAAGAAATAGCTTGCTTTGGCCCGTTAGAGCTCCTTCCAAAACGGAACCGAGAACTCTGACCACCAGGCAATTATATAAGGACAACATAAATTAATGAGACGGAAAGTAGCAGAACAAATGCCATGGTGAAGCAAGGACATATGCATTAATAAAAGATGGGCTTCTCTTTGTTTCATGAACCTCCACATCTAATCCCTAATAGCAAGAGATATTGCACCCTTCACTATATACACCATGCACACATGGCTACAGAAATAAGATGAGGCGATTGGCGTGGTGCACTACCACGTGGTGTGCATGGTGTAAAGTATTATTTCTCATAGAAAAATCATGCCAATCTTTTTTCTTCAGTAGTCATGCAAAGCTCCCCTCATGGACCAACCCACTACAATTCGATTCAAGAGAGAGAGAGAGAGAGAGAGAGAGTAGCATCTTTTTATGCACTTTATATAGATCCCACAACCATAATGTTGGTCATATACGACTTTTAAAACTTTGCTCCTATTTTACATGCACTCTTCTACCACACATTCATCGTGATCTTCTAATGGAAGCGGAACAACCAAGGAATTGGTAAGCAACGACAACACAACAAAATACAGTAGAACATATTTCTTCAGATAGCTGGAGAAAGCATGGCAAACCCATACGAACTGAGCCGGTTCACTAGTTTGGACCGAGCCGGTTCACAAGGACCAGAGCATTGCTGGTGAGCTGGGCCACCTCGACCACCTTCTTCCTGATGGTTTCCCTTGCACCACCGGACCCGTACTGCGACAGGCTATCCAAGCAAGTGTTCTCGTCGGTGAGGGCGGCGCTGGACCAGGTCTGGACGTTGTTGAGGTGCCACATGAACCGGTCCGAGCCGGCTCGGCCGAGCCGGCCCAGCTCCTGGAACGAGTCCCGGAGCCGGTCCACGCTGTCGGCCAAGTTGTCCAGGCAGTCCCGGACGGCGCCGGCCTCGCGGGCCTTGATGGCCTTGGAGCCGCCGCCGCCGGCCGAGAGGCGGGCTACGTAGGCGGAGACGGACCGGGCCCGGTCGGCGCTGACGGTGAGGGCGGCCCGGGCGAGCTCGCGGGGGCTGCGGCGGACGGAGGGGGCGTAGGCGGAGAGGCACTTGACGCAGAGTGCCGGGTAGCTGGTGCTGCCGCAGGAGGAGCGGACGAAATCGGTGGAGGAGGTGGCGCCGGAGGTGAGCTCACCGGCGGAGATGCAGAGCAGGAGGAGAAGGAAGAGCCTCGAAGCAGTGGCTTCTGCCATTCTCTATCTCTCTGAACGAGGGCTGCCCTAATAACTGTGTGTGAGAGAGTAGGTTTGGCGTCCTATATATAAAGAATGGAAAGACATGGATAACAGTATATATATATATATATATATATATATCGTTGTTTATTTTTTTTACAAAAAAATGGAGTTGAAACAACGTAATAATCAACTTTTTAAAAAAATAATAAGAAAAATTCTGTGAAAGAAGTTGCATTTACTTATTCGAAAAAAAAGAAAGAAAATGGTTATGTTTAGGGTTGACTTACACTCCAAAGTATGTGCTAATTTTTATATTGGGAAGTAAATAAATGACCGGAGAATTTTTTGAGTTTTGAATTAATTCATTCAGCTTTGGATTAAAGACAACCCCGATTCGTGCTGAATTTTATTAAGGGAGAAAGCTTTTTCAAAAATAATGACCATCCATCCTGCACACACTTAATTGTTTTAATATTTTCTTAAGATTATTAACATACTATTTGAGTTGAATTAGTAGGGTATCTAGTTTACGGCTTAAGATTTAAACAATCCAACAAAGAAAGACCATGCAAATCTAAAAGTAAATATGTTTGCTTGTTAGTTTAACTATTTGTAGATAGGAGAGTAGGGACATTAATTTCCTAGTTGTTTGGGTTGAATATAGAAAAATCTGCCAATATTTTATCCCCGTAAAAGGCAGACTATTTTGCCAGACATGCATGAACAATGGAAACAACAAAGAATTAGAGGAACTACTATGGGATTGATAAAATCAAAGTAAATCTAGCTCTATAAACTATTTATAAGCAAAATGTTATAGAGGAGTAATGGCCTACTTCTCAATGGACCCTACTCAATTTTTAAAGCCTCTCAATGTTACTTGGTGGCAATCTAGGAGAATGAGCTTTCCCTTATTTCAGAATACAAGTTTTTACTTCAAGGTAATATCGGAGTCTCGATCATCTTCTAACAGTTTGGGATATAAACAACTGTTTCATGCTATTAGTTTCTAAAGTTTGACAAGTAATAACAAAGGAGAACTAGTTATCCAATTAGTCTACACTGAAGAAACGCAAATTAGTTACATTTCCTTATGGTCTTCACATGTCATTAATGTGGATTTATCCAAGTCAAAACTTGTCATGCCCTCGAGCCGAGTTCATGAACCGAAGGTCGTGTCAACCGCCGTATACTCATAAGGAACCCTCCCCAGAAGCAAGCAAGGCATCTCAACATTATATAATAAATATGCATTGGAACAATATAAATAATAATATGTAAACTTTATTTCAATAAGTAGCTTAACATTTAAATGTCTCATGATTCTAACAATATTTTAGGATAGTACATCAATTTAAATAAACTCTAATCTAGGATGATATGTGCCAAAGTTTTGCTAGTCGCTCTCCTATTTTGAAAACTCCGATCAAGCTAGTTCTCTGAATCTGTAAAAAGAAAATTATGTAATGAGCTAGATAACCCAGTAAGCAATGATCACTTTAATTAAATAAAATCAGGCAATCAAATAAATAATGATTTGCAAAAAACAAGCATATATGCAGTACTAATATACGAATCAAATCTTTCTTAAAATATTTAATTCTGCTTATAGATTCAAATTCTTTTAAATATTCAATTCATTTTATTGATCCTCAGCTATGACCACATCATCCTATGGCAAGGCATAATACCGACTATTCTTCTTGCAGTGAACTACGCATCATCTTGTAGCAAAGTCTTTCAGGACTGTTGGTCTGCTGGCGGTATGTCGCTAATCATTTTGGACACAACTTTTAGGATAAATCATGTGCCAATGTATTCGCCCCCATTGGCGGGGTCCACAATATAGCCAGGTCAAAATTTAAATAGTTCTAGATTTTATATTTTAGTTCTAAAATGATGCGGTGTCATAATCAATCAATTATATTCATAATAAAATTATATATCGTTATAATATTCTAAAATAATATATTATATAATAATATACTATTCATCAAATTCATGCATCGTAAATAATACCACTCAAAAGTTATGAATATAATAATTTTATATATTATTGATTAATTTAAAAAAGTGAAATATTACTTACTTTGCAAGCAAATCTAAAGTTCAATCCAATCAATTTCAAAAAAAGTTCTTCTAAGATTTCGGTATTTAAAAATTATATTTCTATTAAAATCTATCATAATTATTTCAAAAATAGAAATTCTAATTCCAATACTCTCATAGGCCTGATCAAGCAGGAGTGCTTGACATTGCAATTGGTTTGATCAAAGTGAAATTCATCGAATCATGGTTGGACTAGGGCATAAATGATTCAATAGAGATCGGAGGTGATCAAACCTTACAGTGTCTGGAAAGGGCTAGGGTAGGAGCTGACACGTTGCTCGACGACCCTGATCATAACTATTCATTTAGGTCCCTCCAGAAATCACTAAGAGTCGTACTTATGGAGTTCAATCAATCTAGAGGGAAAGTCCAGATAGAGAGAGAAAGTTTGTAGAGAGAGAAATAAGAAGAAAAATAAGAGGGATGGGCTCTCTCTCCTCCTCTTTCTTTCTTTCTTTCTTTCTTTCTTTTTTCTCTTGGGTAAATAGGGGAAGGAAGAGGGTGAACCGGTGGCTGACCATGGTGGTTCGGAGAGATGGCAGTTGGAGGTAGTGGTCGGCAACAAAGAGTGACCGGCGGCGGAAGCTAGCCAACCAAATAAAACACTAAAATAGGGCCCCGAGAAGGTGATTGTTGGCTTGATTGTTCTTGGATATCCCAGCCTACTCGCCGGCGGCTTGGGGGTCCGACTTTGGCCAAGGCAGAAGCAAGGAAGGGATGGGGTCTCGGCAACGAACACTGACAGTGGCGGTGGTCGAAAAAAGAGAAAGAAGGATCGGTAAAAATAGAAGATGTGAAACAGAAGATTTTTCAGTCAATTTCTAGCGGGTTTCTCGGTCGGCAAGTGGTCCTATCACAACAAGGGGAAAAGTAGAAGGTAGATTCGAGCCTTACCTTGCTTCGACAAGCTCTCCAGCCTCGATTTTCGATGGGCACGATGAATCCAAGCCATGGACTCAATGGGAAAAAAGAGGAAGAAAAGAGGCGATGGTGGCCGGCGATCATCGGTGGTGCTTGAAGAAAAATTGAGTGGACCTTATATAGAGCAGAGACTAGGGTTTTCTAGTCTCGAATGTTGGTTGATTTGGTTGCTCTTGAAGGCGCTTCACCAATTCTTTGATGTTGAAGATATTATCTTTTGGCTTGCAATGAAAAATCTTGAATGATATTTTCTTTGAAGCTTTCTCTTTCTGCTTTCTTTTTTGGCTCTAGTGGATTTGTCTTTGTAATGTTTGAGCTTTTCTTTTTTTTTAGTGGTCCTATATTTTTTATATTCTATGGAGAAGGTTGGAATACTTTTCTAGCCATTAGACAGTTAATAGAGCTATTGTAATATAAAAATAGTCGTTTTGATTCACAAGAAAACTAGCTATTACTGTTGTCAAGCGTACAGGGATGACTCACCGTTTTCTGAGGCCACTCGAGATTTTCAATAGTCAACTCGTAATTTTTAGGAGTTGTCTCGAGTTTGCTTTTGTTTTTCCTGTACTCTGTCTTTCTTCAATGGTACTTGTGGAGTCAGCTCTTTTAGTTTAGGGGTCAACTCGTCAGATGACTAGGGTCGACTCTTCAATGGACTAAGTTTTACTACTTTCTATCTTTCCAGTATGGCCGTTTTAGGTCGACTCGACTGTTTCTGGGTTCGAATCTAGTTTGATTGGAGTCAGTTCGTGAATTTCATAGTTCGACTCGCCAATCTGATGATTTTCTCAGCTCTCTATTTTTTCTCTATGGCCCTTTGGGGGTCGACTCGTTTTTGTCTGAGGTCGACGCTTGCTAAGTTGGAGGCGGCTCGAGTACTTCATGGTTCAACTCATCAACGTGAGAAATTCTTTGGCTTTCTGTCCTGTAAGACTGTTATAGGGTCAACATGCGATTTGCTGGAGTTGGCTCATGAAGGCATATCGGTGAGTGACAGTGTGCCGGAGTCGACTCGTTGCAATCTTAGGGTCGACTCTTTAGGTAGCTCAGGATGAAATTTTCTATGGTTGTATGTGAGCTTCCAAAGAATATTTGCATAGCCTTTTGAAGTTCAGCTTCTTGATGTGGAGCTTCAGATGGATCGATGATTTTCACTTGAGAGTGGCTGAAGACTTTCTTCTTTCTTTCTAAAATTTATCAATTAAACTCAAAGCAATTAATTATTCAACTTTTGACTCAACTGTTTTGTATCATCAAAAACAATCCTTTAGGATCAACAGTTATATTCAAGCAATTTCCACATTGTATATGTCCTTCTAGTTTGTAATTGATAAGTTGGTTAATATAAGGTGTTGACTCCTTTGGAAAGAACTGAGTCAACAGGTATAGGGTGCCCCTCACTATTTATCTTCCAGAAAGCATTTACAAGAACGAATACAGAATCCTGGGAATTTTGAACTAATGGGACATGAATCAAGAATTAATTATTGGTGACATATTGGATTGAGAAGGGTGAGAGTTGGACTCGCTTGATCATAAAAAGAAATAATAGGGTTGTAATGTGGATGCTTATAAGTTTTGATATTCTCTCAGTTTCTAGGTTTTGGAAAGGGGTATTGATTCTGCGAATGCATTCAACTACGGATCAAGATTTTAATTCCGAAAGGGAGATCTATTATCTTTTGGAAAAATATTAGGTTGGGATGTCGTAGACTTGCTCTCAATTTCAAAGATTATATAGAACTGCTAGTACAAGATGCTGTAGGAAGAAACCTAGCTATGAGGGTAGAGAAGAGGATTAAAACTTATAAGATGCTGAAATTTCAGTCCGGACCCAAGTTTTGATCAAAATTTCCTTATGAAGATGGGCAGTGGATGCACAATGTGCAATAGAAGCGAGCATGATTCTAGGGATTATGAAATAGAGATTTGTTTACAAAATTAAATGGTTTCTAGATAGAACAGACTAACAACATGGACTTTATAAGAAAGAAGAACTGAGGAAAAAGAATTCATCTTAGAGTTCGGGATTTTCGGGTTTAAAAATGAATTGTCAAAGATTATAGAATTAGATATTTAAAAGATTGTTATATAGCAGATCTATGTTATTGAGATTAAGGTTTAATGGGAAAAGTAGTAAAGGATTGGTAAAGATGAATAGCATTTTGATTCTATGCAAAGAAACAAAAAGAAAATAGAATCTGATATAGAAAAATTGAAGAACTTAAGAAGAAACATGAAACAACAAGAAAGACCTAATGGATAGAGAAATGATAGGAAAGAATAGAACTAGACTCACTCTAGAGAAAATGAATGGCACCCAGGGGGTGGTCTCACACTAGGTCCATGCTTCTTGTAAGGAATCAATGTAAAGAACAATTAATATCTTCATACCAAACATGATCTCTATCCAAATATCCAGTCATAATGTTCATATAATATTTAAACTCTATATTTCTATTGTTATATTGCAAAATCTGGCACAAGGTCTCCTCTAATTTTTTATTTTTTCAACTTATATCTCTTAAAAGTTATGACTGTTTTTTATTATTTTCTATTTTACCTCCTTTAAATAGTCCAAGTCAGACTTGCTCTCCCGCATGACATACAATGCTTCCACTCCCCTCATAGGTCTAATAAAAATTAGGAAAAGGAAAAAAACCTCCCAATCGCTTTAGACCCCCGATGTTGCTGTCTCATCCCATCTCTTCAAATTCTTGTGTATTGCATAAAATACTCCTTGCATCGCTAATGTGCCTTTTGCAAATAGAATGTCCTAATTCAAAGCATTTGGTTCTGCTGATGAGATCAAAAGCATCCATCAATTTTTTTTGCCTTAGATTACTTAGTTAGGCTACCATTGACCAAGGAATGCCAAACCAACCAGAGTTAGACAATTTGGCCTATACAAAACCGAACCGGCATCAAATTGGGATGGTTTCACCATGCAGGTTGATTCGGGTATAAAATCCCTCGACCCCTCTTCCCCCCCACAATTTGAGCCATCGAGTTTCGAGAGCTCCCTTTGTTTTGCAAGGACTCTTTCTCTCAGTATCAGTTGGATAAATCTTGCTGTTGACCGATCTTATATATGTAATACTAGAGAATAATACTACCCTTCTTCAAAGAACAAGTTAAGAGTTTGAGACAATAAATAAATTAAAGGGAAATTCCATCATGAAACTTAGACTCCTTCAGCAAAACTCATGCATTTAGGAGGGCTTATTCATATTCTGGTCTTCATAATGTGAATTCATCATTTCATGTATCTCATGTAAGAGGCATTTCGATGAAGTTATGGGTGGTATGAAATATTGATCAGCAACTCATGCCTAACATATCGATGTAAGATTGGATAAACCACAACAAAGTTAGACAAAGCATTTAGACAAAAGCATGTGTAGCATGATTCCTCTAAAACCAAGAAGTCAAACAAATATGCAACAAACCTATTCACACCTACAAATATCTTCATGCGAAGATAGACAAATATTTAATCGCTGAGCAGATTTAGCCGCAACTATTGTGGATGATTTTGGAGGATTCAATTTTGTCAGGCCAGGCCTATTCTCGGCGAGTCTTACTTGAGGAAGACTTGGCTACAGTGGTCGACTGGATTCAGAGCAGGTATGTCAGGCCAGACCTGTAATCTTTTGTTTATGATATTTGCCATCTTGTGGGGGAGCTAGACTCGTTTCAAGTTGCGCACGTCTTTCGGAAGGCGAACAGTGCGGCGGACTGGGTCGCCTCTTTTGCAGCGTA
Source organism: Phoenix dactylifera (assembly GCF_009389715.1). NCBI lineage: Eukaryota > Viridiplantae > Streptophyta > Magnoliopsida > Arecales > Arecaceae > Phoenix > Phoenix dactylifera. Next base: position 1,270,105 of record NW_024067679.1, on the reverse strand, counting down.
CCACTCTGGGATTATCTTCTTGAATGATTGGAGCACGTGCCGATGGCACTAAAGTGTGTTTTATACCGTGATTATTCTGAATATACTCATGACTGATGCAGTGAGACACCGGTGGAAAAAAAAGAAAGGCATTGCAAGATGGAGATAGCGGCCAAGCCTGAGCACAACGGACAATTCCCTGAATTGTGATGGTTAAAGTGGACCAAGAGAGAACCTCTCGAAGCCTCGCCACCTCCTTTTGTCCACGTTACTTCAATACTCATTGATGGTAGCATTGAAAGTGGATCCCACCTCAAGAAATTGGTGGTGGCCATGAAAGCAACTAATTGCCCTTTCATCTCTCATTTACTTTTTTAGATAATTTGGTGCTTACTTAAAGCTAAAGCCGCTTGGGGACATGCTACAAAATTGAAACGTATCTTATCCTCTTATCATATGCAATCTGGACAAAAGATGAATCTAGCAAGTCACATGCGTGTTCATTGTCAAATCTCTTGAAGGTATTAAGATCAGAATCGTGGAGACAACGAAAGTTTATGAAAAAGTTTAGGAACTTGGAACTACTTAGGTGTGCCATCTTCTAAATGCTCTTGTCGGCTCATTGAATTCAAGGCCGGATGCATGGAAATGGAGACAAATTTTATCAGACTAATCTTGATGTAATCAACCTTGGCATCAATCCGAATATACTCAGATGTCCATTTATTGTAGTTGCTGCTATGCATAAACGAAAAGATTATCCACTATATTTAAAGTCCGTTTGCCTTGTTGTGTATATTTGTTGCTTCGCATAAATGAAAAGGCTATTCTTTAACTATGGATCATATATTAAGAATATTTTGAAATATGCGTAGATAGATGAATGAAGGTGTTTGGAGTGCTTTAAGATCCGTGCAGCGGATGATTCTTAAAGCACCGGTCATATACTAAGGATTCTTTAAGATTAGCTTCACCCATAAACAACTAATATAAAAAAATATTTAATTATTAATTTTAAATAGGCTGGGCTTGGAGTCCGATTAAAAATAAGTATATTTTACACTCAAAGCCTGACCCATGATTGGTTCTAGTGGTCACATGATACCATTCTATGGAGATAAACAACAAGTTTTGTTTGGGACGATTTGGAAAGTTGAAGGGTTGGTCGGAAATTTTTTAAAATTAAAATACAAGATGTTCAAAATTAGAAGGGTTTCACTATAATTTTTTTAAAATCTAAAAACTTTGGAAACTCACATTTTTTTTTATTTGTTTGGGAGGCCGGTGCGGCGTGGGAGCACGCTTTTCCCACTCCATTTTCGAAAGCGACGGCAGACCCAAAGCGCACCAACTCACGGACCGCGCTGGCATCCACACTCTTTGCCGGGTGGCCCAGCGAAACAGCTGTCTTTTGCGCGGTTCGCCACACCCCGAAAAAAGCGAGCTATACAAATAGCGTGGCACGGTGGGGGGGCGTTGGCGTTCAGATCCGATCAGCGTTGGCGTTCAGAGCGGCGGTTGCGGAGATGGCGATCCGAGGGGAGAATGGCGGTGCGGCGGCTGCGGTGGTGGCACTGGCGGTGGCGTTGCTCATGGCGGCGGTGACCGGATCGGCGCAGCAGGTGCCGGCGTGCGCGTCGAAGCTGGTGCCGTGCGCGAACTATCTGAACTCGACGAGCCCGCCGGAGTCGTGCTGCGGGCCGCTGAAGCAGGCGGCGAAGGATGAGACGGCCTGCCTCTGCTCGCTCTTCAACGACAAGACCGTCCTCCAGGCCTTCAAGGTTGACATCGAGCAGGCCCTCAAGCTCGCCAAAAACTGCGGCGTCGACGCCGGCACGTCCATCTGCTCCAAGTCCAACACCACCGCCACCGGTAGGTGTAACGTCATCGAGTTCTTTCCCTTTCCCACCTTGCCATTCCTTGTTTTCTCCGCCGCGTCCTTCTCTCGCGATCTGATCCGGATCAGTTGAGCCGTCCGATAAAGATCGCGTGGATGGAATCTCTTGCCGACCAAGTTCCTTAATAAAACAAAAATCCCTGAATTTTTCTTTTCTTTTTCTTCTTCTTCTTCTTCTTTATTTTTTTTCCTTTTTCATTTTTTGATCCCGTCTAATCGACCGTCCTTTCTGGGTGTTTTTCTTTCCCCGTTTGCAGCTTCGACTCCGTCTGGGTCCAATGCTACTACAGGTATGCCGATTGTGCCATATTTTTTTTAATTAAGTTGAAGATTGTGGGTTTCAGCTTGATCATAAGTTTCTTTTGGCCCTGTTTGGAAGCAACTTGGTTTAGATGATATTGGCTATTATTGTTGGTTGGAATTGTTCAGTCTGGAAGAGTTTATGTTCTGATTAAGTATGCAGTAGTTTATGATTAAGGATTACAGCTGCAGGTCTTGCTAATTGGGTTAATTTGTTAATAAATTATAATTATCGCTGTTAAGTATTTAGTGCTTCATAGATATCCTCTCATGTCATTATTATTGTTGTTGCTCTTATTGTTGCTGGTGTTGCATGTTATGTATTTTCTTTTATTTTTTAAAATGTTTATGGAATACCAACTGCCTGAATGTCAGACATACTACATATGCAGTATGCAGGCTAGATGCTACAATCTTTCGGTAATGGTTTATGAAATTACATAAAGTCGTCACATTGTTTATGTTTGTTATTATGAATATAAGACCATTGGTTCATATGAAGCATAAAAGATTTCACTTCCTTGTACTATATGTTAATGGTATTCTTGAGCATTTGTTTGCTCGCAAGGAAAATTTCTTGGGAAACTTATTTTCCTAAGAAGATGTGGTTTTCCATTTGTTTCTTTTGCTGAAAAATTGGGAATATCTCACATCATGGAGAGTTCTTATTTTTCTTTTCCCTATACTTCGTTGCAGCCAGGCGGGCTTGTTGCTGGAAATGATATAAAAATTATTATTGAAATCATAATCAGTTATTTCAATTATTGAAGCCTATCGTCAATTATTTCAATTATTGAAATCAAACATCAATTTCCCCTGTGGTTGTCTTCTTCTACAAAGACATTCAAGACAATTATATATAGGTGTCAGAATCATCTAAAACAGATCCAAAGATTAGTGGGGTTGGCATAGGTTTGTATTGGAAGAATGTTAGAGTTTGAAATAGAAAATTGTAAACTGATGGATACTCAAATTGATAAGGGTTTGAAGCTAAGTGATGATCGATGGTCAATGGTTGAGAAAGAGATAGTGTCCCATAGTCTAGTGGAGTCAATGGTCTTATGTACACGATGCTTTACACTTGTAGGTATTTATTTTGATGTGGTATTGAGTCATAGGGCAGTCATATTTGTTTCAAATCCGACCCGTTGAAGGTGCTGTTCGGGTGTAGGTATTAAAAATATCATCGACCCATCGGGTCTTTGAATTGGATTTGGGTATGTTAAGACTTGTACCCCACCCAATGTGCATCGGATTTGGGTTGGGTGTGGTTCAGTTCCAGGTTCCCATCGGATACCAAGTAATATATCTTGAGTTACTAATCAAGCTAAAATCATCCATTCTTGGGAATGTTTATAAATGGAACATCCAATTCATGCTTTAAAAAATGAAAACATGACCATGTTTTTGTTTCTTCCATTACAATTGAACAAGTAGTTGACAGTTAACTATATAACAATGATTGACTAAAAAATTGAAATGATATACTTAAATTAAAGTCAAACATAAATTCCTAAATATGTTCATGTGATTAGTTTTATTCTTCCTCCCCAATTAAATATAAAACAAAGTTTTTTATGTTAAGATCTTAGAAGGTATATAAGTACAACTAATATTATCCATATGTGCGTATAATAAACTAGGTAATTGGTCAGGACCATGTCGGTTTAGGTGTCTAATTGGTCAGGACCATGTCGGTTTAGGTGTTTTCAACTCTTGAAACCTCACATCAATGCCCGTATATATCCCCTTAGGCCTAGTTTGATTCTTGGATAGCTAACTAGGGGGTGGATAGCCTTAGCCATCGGCATCCACATCTTAGACATTTAACCATGAAGCTGAAAAGTGTTTCGATTGTTGCTCAGCTAACCACAACAAAAATGTGGGAAAAAACATTTGTTAGGTGGTTAACTTATATAGATAAAGAAGGCAGCAATAAGAAAATGTAAAATGTGAAGGCAGAAGGTTGTCAGATGGGGAGAAAATGAGGGAAACGGAGCTTAACCAAGCGGTTAAAGTTATGCCCCCTCGAAATACCTTTGACCAAGCTAGCTGGGTAAGTGGGCATTGATTGGCCCAGTTAACCACCCAAAAAGTGGTGGTGCTTGGCTTATTAAATAGATACCACCACTTTGTGAGGGGTTAGCTAGGAACCAAACTAGGCTTTGCTGGGTTAGGTCAGGCCGAGTTTGAGTTAGGTATATCTTTCATAGACCAGATCCAAAATTTTCATTCGTTCTGACTTTGGACTCATACTTAACCAATTCATTGGCACATCCAAGTTGGGTCCTGGTTAGGTACCAAGTTTATGGGTTGGAGTGACAGCCTTAGTGGATGTTATCATAATCTTAGGTTAACTTGGTGGTTATCTAACAAATCCTTTGAAACTTACGCGGTACAAAAGACGATATACCTTGGTGTCAAGGATCCATTCTAAGGGAGCAACATTGCTATTATGCAGATTGGGGAGTTTATAACAGTACATCAGGTTATGTGTACTTATATGGTGGAGCAATCTTCTAAGCTTTCAACGAGTAGAGAACAACAACTATATCTTCAACAAAAGCGGAATATATAGCATGTTGTAATGCTGTTTGAGAAGCTATTTGGTGCAAAACTTTATAAGCAACTTGAACATTGTCCATGTTGGAGCTCCTATATCATATTTTGTACAATATCTCAACCGTCACGTTGGTAGAAGAGCTCAAGTTGCATAAGATGTTGAAGCATGGACTGCCGAATCAGTACTGGGACTTGTACTGGTCGGTGGTCGGTACGGTTCGGTACCGAACCAGAACCGGTACGGCTAGGGCGTGTCGGTTCCATACCGACATACCCAATTTTTTTTATTTTTCAAGAATATTTAATTGGTAATTATACTTTTTGAAGTTTTTCAATATTTTTAAGTGCAATTTGACTTTTTGTTTGGTGTTGTCTTGATATTTTTTGATATTTCTATGATCTCGGTTTAATCTAATGATACATTTTATTGTTTTAAAATTATACAAATCATAAATTGATTAGTAAGATATTGTATGCTACAAAGAATAACATAAAATATCCTTAATTTAAGTAGTGACGTAAAAAATATAAAATAATATAATCACTGATATACATTTAAAGTACAACATACATACCGATATCTAAAATCGGATCTAGTGGCGATGATTATTCTAGATATCTGGATCATAAGCATAGTTAGAAGACATATCAACCCATCCTTTAACCAAACGACATTGTAGTCTTGAACGTTCATCCCATAAGGAACGCGCGCCGGGTCATAAGCACTCTTGAATTTTTCGTTGAAGCTTTAGCTCTGACAGATGTCCTTTGGTTGATAATACGGCTGTGGAGGGGCCCATCCGAATATATCGGTAGCAAAATTCGACCCGTGAGATGCTCTGGGCTGTCTAGGATAGTAGCCACGAAAAGATGCCTCTGATGCACCAGATCCATATCCGTATCTGTATGGGTCATGAGCTGCCTGTGGCTGTAGATAATAGGATCCAGTATACGACTCGGAATCTGATACATCTATGAATTCTACTCCACGTGCGAGGTCATCTGTAGCTGCATTGTGTCCTCCTGAATCACCTCGAGAAGCCTGTGTTTTATATGCAATCGTATCATCGCGGACTCTACCAGATCGTGCATCGTGGTTCCTTAGTATATAGCATGCGTAAACTGGGATCACTGATATATTGAGGACCACTCTGCGACTGTGTCTCATAAATAGTGGTCTTCTCTCTTGCACTTTCTTCATGGCCAGCAGATCCATGACTACCGAAACTGTCATCGCTGCTGCTCCAAGATTCTTTGATACTCTCCATTGGGGCTACAGGTGCCTTTTATTTTTTTTGGTGTGCTGGATAGCTGCATTCTTACCCTTCGTGCTTCTCTCTATTTGGCTATGTTGCCCTCCTAGCCGAGTCCACCGGATAGTGTAGTGGCCTTGTCAGTTGGCTATCTCTGAGAGTGTCTTGGACAATGAGTTATGTGGTGACTGCGTTTCCTATGGCTGTAGCTGATCAACTGCCTTGCTGTTCGTAGAACTGGAGCCTGACTCGTAGTACGAGGGTCCAAATCGAGCTCTATGCTGGGCCACCTCATCCAGCTATCACTGATCATTTAGGCTCGCCTGCATGGCAGTTTGGATCAGTGCCTCCTCGTCATTTGGAGCAGACACCTTTTCTGACTTTCTGGAGTGATAGAAAGGTGACTCTACCGCTCGACAGTCCACCTCCGCCTTCATTTTGGTAATCTTCTCGTTTGCTGCTCTGAAATCAGCGAAGTGCTTCTTCATTAGCTACTGAACCTTTTGTGGGCATTTCCGATATATAAATACATCGGAATAACCACCAGCGAAGTGCTGCTTCAACCTTGTTACCACTCCTTTTTTAAACTCTGTGTTGCACCAGTTGGACTGCCAATGGTGCCGGCTTGAGAGCATTTGCCTATGCTTCTAGCCAATATTATGCTCTGGATCTTTTTTTCCTTGATGGCTTCATTCGTGCAGATTTATCAAGTATGTCAGTTTATCAATTATTTAAAATTAACAAAATATTAATACGACATCAATATTCTTTATCTCAAAAAATGTATTTGATTTATCTAATACATAAACCTATTTTTTATATTTATTTATATATATTTTAATATTTTTTTAATTTTAAAAAAATATTTATATATCATAAATACAGAAAAATATGATTTCTACCTCAGATATTACTTCTGAATTATCTAATATGTACTACTAATTATTTTGTAATTTTTGGAATTAATTATATATTTGAAATTATTTTTATATTTAAAATTATTTTTAAATATTAATATTTTAAAATTTAATTTCAGCTTAGATCCAATAATAAATGCTATATATATTTTTCTAGGCTCTCGAACATGCATAAAAGACTACTTATTTCTCATTTTTTTTAAAATTTAGGATTGGGCTATTATGCGCATGATTGAATCAAAATTTGAATGAATGGACACCAAATTTTTTTATAGAGAGTAACTTGCATGTCCTTAAATATGTTTCTGATTTTACATTTTTTTAAAAAAATATCCTTTTTTATCTAAAAATATGTTTTTAATTTTTAAAAATTATATGTAATCCAAAAATTAAAATTTTTTATGTTAGTGTGTACATCGTCCATAGATTTACACCATATAAAAAATATCAAGCCCAAATCAAAAAATTTGGCGTGATTTTCTCTTATTTTATAATTTTTGAGCTATTTTTTCAAGCCTCCTCTCAAAAAAAAGAATGAAGAATATAGGAGAGAGAAAGCACAACTTATTTTGCCTTGGCTTTTTCTTCTGATAGTCTGAATCTTGTTTGTGGCTTTTTTGGAAAGAGAAAGTGACAGCCTGTGTTAAATTCCGTTGGGAAGGCCTTCTTGGGCCTTCCCAACACCTTCAGTGGCTTTTAAAGGCATTTTGCGGCCACCGTGGCATTATTGCCATAGTGGCAATGTAGCAATAATGCCACAATGGCCGCAATAATGCCACAGTGCCCATAGTCAATCCGGTCAAAACCGGGTTGACTCGGTGCAAACCGATCGGTTCGCATTTGTAGCAATAATGCCGCAATGGCCGCAATAATGCCACAGTGCCCATAGTCAATCCGGTCAAAACCGGGTTGACTTGGTGCAAACCGACCGGTTCGCATTGAGTCAGCATCAAATCGGCTGGTTTCGACTCGAAAAGGATCGATTCCGGTCGGTCCCTTTGCGGTTTCGGCTCATAGGAGCCGGAACCGAATTTAAATGGCAAACTGATCCGGTTTCGCCCCGGTTAGTTCGGTACTGCTTGAACCGGATGGTTCGGCCTGATTCGGCAAATCTTGTGTTGAAACATATCAAGAGGAAACCCTTATGTACATGAACAAATGGAGGAGATTATTCTAAGCTATTTATTGACAACAAATTTTGGTAGGCCCAGTGATGGCAATGACTAGACCATTGGATCGACATGCGTTTGCATTCCATGATTAGTTAGGACTGTGAAGTTTATGAGTACCATATGCATAACTTATTATGATGGATTTAATGGATTATGTTCTTATGTATTATTGTTCCTATTTTGCTTATGTATTTTACATTCATGCATAACATAAATGCACCTTTGTTTTGAAATCCCGTGAACAAGCATTGTTCAACATTTGTATGGTTGAAACCATATACCTCAGCCGTCATGTTGGTGGAAGAGCCTAGGTTTCATAAGATGTTGAAGCACATCAAGGGGGAAAATTAGGTCCAAGAACAACTAGAGGAGATTACTCCAGACTCTTTACCAACAAGAGATGTTGGTAGGCCTAGTGAGGCATTGTAGACCATTGGATCGGGATGCTTTTGCATTTCATGATCAAGTAGGATCGTGAATTTTATGAGTAGCATATATATAACTTATTGTGATGGATTTAATGGATTATGTTCTTATGCATTATTTTTCCTCTTTTGCTTATATATTTTACATTCATGCATAACATAAATGCACTTTTCCTTGTGCAATCATTTGAACAAGCTTTATTCAACATTTGTATTGTTGAAACCTGAAATCATATACTTCAGCCGTCACACTGGTAGAAGAGACTAAAGTTGCATAAAGTGTTGAAGCACATCAAGGGGGAAACTAACTATGTACAAGAGCAAATGGAGGAGATCCCTCTAGGCTATTTACCAACAAGTGATGTTGGTTGGCCCAAGGAGGCAGTGACCAGGACATTGGCTCGAGATGCTTTTGTGTTTCATGATCAATTAGGATTGTGAAGTTTATTAGTAGCATTATATGTGACTTATTATGATAGATTTAATTGATTTTGTTTTTATGTGTTATTGTTCCTATTTTGCTTATATATTTTACATTCGTGGATAGTATAAATGCACTTTCCTTGTAACATCCAGTGAACAACCTTCATTCAATATTTGTAAAGTCGAAACCATCCTAATTAAGGAGAATGAGAAGGTGCGTGAGTATGATAAGCACTTTGCCTTGGCTTGAACAACATGTGATCTTCATTTTTTTTTTTTTGGTGCACTGGCGTCTCACTACATACAGTCGTGAGTATGCCCGAAATACTCACAGTGCAGTGATCTTCATTAAAGATTGATATAATTTGCTTATTGTTTAGCAAATTATGCAGCCTATGTGAAGCTAGATATAATGATTGAGATGACCAACACGAGGTGTTATACTATAGTATCTTTGACAAGTAGATGATGTTAAGCCTTCATTCAGGATTTGCCGAACCATCCCAACCCAACCAAGAACCAGGATGATTCGACTTGTCGGGATGGTTTGATCTGTAAAACCTCCGAGACCCCCTCAAACCCTTCTCTCTCTGCCCCCTTCTCCCTCTCTCTCTCTCTCTCTCCCCTTTTGCCTGATTAGAGCTTCGAAGCCTTACCATGCAGTCGCTGAATGCTCCGCCAATACTTGAGATGATGCCACCATCATCATTCAACATCAATGCCAAAGCCAATGCCCTCAATCAACACCAATGTCGACACTGACAACACTTGATCGATGTCAATGCCCCATATGCCTTTCTATCTTTTTCCTTTTCCCTCTCCCTCTTTCTCCCCTTCGTCTTCTCTTCGCACACCCAATTCTCCTCCTTATAGGGTTATTATTAGGGTTTTCTCCCTCTCTCCCCTCCTGTTCTCTCGATTCGTTGTCTCTAGTTCACTTAGGCTCGGTACGGCATGTTTTTGTATCATATCGAACTGATAGCTGGTTGGTATAGCCTTCGGTATTGGTCTGGCAAACCTTGCCTTCATTCTTGGCACCATGACATCAGACGTGATGAGATGTTCTTGAGATGATATACTATAGGTGACTCGATTGATTCTCATTCATCATTAAGCAAATAGTTACATGACTTTGGTGCCTTAAGCAATTGTTCACTTTATTAAAAGGATATAAATTAATGTGGCTAGTTTGACTATATATTCTCAAGGTTACAAGTTAATTTAACGCCTATAATGAATGCCAGCTATAGTTGTATTTGGGAAATGCCTCTTATCGATGACAGCTATATTTGTGTTTGGCGAATATCTCGACATCACTCTTTGACTACGAGCAAGTTAAAATAGGCAGTTTTGTTACTTTTTCATCGGTGATATTTTTTAGCTTCAAGTTATCCAATGCAAACTCGATGTTTTCCTAAAAAAGTTACCAATCCTTATATATTTACATCTAGGTTTGCAAATGATCTTCTACTCGATAAGGTAAAAAGAAAACATATCCTAGAGCGCACTAGGTAACTCCCTCTCTCCAACCCAAAGAGTGTCTCTAGAGTGGTTGGCCACGTATGAAGCTATCTAGTCGGCAACCCCGTTGGCCTCTTTGTAGATGTGCTTAGCCTGAAAGGCCACCTCGCCACAGACCAATGCTCGGATGTCTTGAATTAAGGGGTGGTACTCACCTATGCCGCCAACACTCCGCTGGACCCAACTAATAACCGTAACCGAATCTCCCTTAAGCAGTACAGCTCTAGCTTGCAATACACGCCGAGCATAACCTAGACCAATCTATGCCACCCTCAGCTCAGCCTTCGAGATCGAGGTGTCGAAGATCTGGCAACGAGCAACCACAACCCTCCTGGAATCCGGGCCTGTGATAACAAAACCTGCCCCTCCCCTCCTGCCGCCATCTTGCACGCATCCATCGAAACTGACCTTAAGAAAACTCAGAGGTGGAGGCTCCCAGGTGATGAACACCAATCGAGATGCTATATAAGCAGAAGTAAAGCCCCAAGTGTTCTGAGCTATCAAAGGTTCAGCCAAGAAATCCGTCTAACTAATCTTTGCTGCTTGAGCCCGGGCCCGCTCCACAACAAACCTCGGCGAGGGACAGCTTTCTTCAAAAGTTCAGGCATTCTTGGCCAGCCAGATCTGATAAGCAGTATAAGTCACCCCAATACCCGTCTGCTGAGACTGCGGGGTGATAGCCCACTATTTGAGCACTTGCAGGAAAGACGCTGAGTGACATCAAACGTCTGGCGAGGGCGCAGCTAGCCTCTAAACCCTCCTAGCACGTTCACACTGGAACAGGATGTGGTCCACAGTCTCATCCACCTAGCATTTAAGGCACTAGGGGTGAATGCCCAATCCCTCCTACACAACACCACTCTCGTCGAGAGCCTGCCTCAGGCCACCTTTCAGAGGATTAAGGCCACCCTCGTGTGGAGACCAAATCACCAGATCCAGGCACAGTCCAACCCTGGCTGCTGCACACTCTAGAGTAAGCAGGAGACATCACCTACTCCGACCCTGAGTTTGCAGGATGTACTCCACACCTTGACGACTAGACTGGCATTCCCCAGGATCGGAAGCAACTGGATTCTCTCTGCCAGATGATCTCCAAACAACCGACCAATCTGGATGGTATCCCACCCATCCCCTCCTAGGCGAAGAAGACGCATACTCGAAGTCCATCCAGGGCCCCGAGGTTGACCATAGTCGGCCAGAGCCACACCGGGAGTGAGTCTATCCAAGGATCCTCCACTGCATCCACACTCCGCCCATCCCCGATCAGCCACCTGGAGTTAGACATGGTCATAGGCACATACCTGCGGATCTCCTGTTAGATAGAGGAGCACCTTCGGCCACTTTGGGTTGCCTCACCAGTCTACACCAGACCATATCGAGTTGTCATCCCCTGACTCTAGAAATACTGTGGCTCCAAGACAAATCTCACTGTATGCTAGGCAATCAACGCCTCTCTCCTCATCAGAAGAGACTGCACCCCCAACCCTCCCTCGCAGGTCGGCTGGCAAATCGTCTCCCAAGCCAACAAATGCACACTGTGGCCACCCCCATAGGATCCCCATAGGAAACTCCGAAGAAGCTGATCGATACTCATCAGCACAGTCTTCGGAACTACTGTATTGGACATAAGGTATACATGCATAGAACTCAGGACCAGCCTGATCAGAGTCACTTTGCTCATCATGGATGGACAGGCCACCTTCCAACCCTCTAGCCGCTCTTGAATATGCTGTAACAAACTATGACACTCTGACACCCGCAGCCTCTTCCTAGTGATAGGAACACCCAAGTAGCTCTAAGGTTCCTCCTGCTCCCTCATACCAAGAAGCCCTTTGATCTCCTGCCTTACCTGTATCTCCGTTTTCGGACTGAAGCAGATGGTAGACTTGTAGATATTCACCCTCTGACTTGAAACCTCATAGTAGTTCTCTAGAACCCCTCAAGGGCCTGCACATCCCTCATCCTTGCTCTAGCCAAAAGGAGGCAGTCATCTGCAAAAAGGAGGTGAGAGATCGGTTAGGCTTCGGGGGCTGGAATATAAGCCTTCAACTCCCGCTCCTGACAAGTAGCCCGCAAGGCTCAAGAAAGCACATCAGCACAGATAATAAACTGATACCGAGTCAGGGGATAACCCTGGCGAAGCTCGATAGTAGAATGGAAGAAAGGCGATGATGTGCCAGCCTAGCACCCAGGCAATCCAGGTTTCGTGGAAGCCAAAGCTTTCCATTGCATGCCTAAGAAAGCTCTCCAAAGCTCTCTCCATGTCGAGCTTCACCGCCATGTAGCACCGCCGCCTCGGCACTCAATGCAAGTCCCACATCATCTTCTAGGTGATCATAATATTGTCGGTGATGCTTCGACCTCCTACAAAAGCCCCCTGTTCCTGACATATGAGGTCTTGTAGTATGGGCTTCATCCTGCCCACCAGAATCTTAGCTACCACCTTGTAAAGAGTAGTGCAGAGACTTTTGGGCCTATAGTGATTGGGCTCTCTTTAAATAGGAATACACCTATTCTAGTGTGGTCATGTGTTCTTGGGTAGGCTTGTGAAGATGATATATTACAATATTTCATGTGGGTATTGATGGAGATTTAATATGGTTTTATCTCCTTTGGGAAGGTGTGAGTGACATCCTTGTGGTTTCTGACCTCGGACCAAGTGTGTATAAGAACAAATCTGAAGCTATATGTAGAAGAAGCGAGAAATTGGCATATAAAGTTGCCTTTTAAGTGGGAGACTCTATGAACATGTCTGATTTTTGAGTGTTGATTTATATATAACCATCTAATAGTGGCTGTTCCATAGTTCAACTTTAGTAATTTTAAGAATTAATATGTTTACATTATGTTATGGATTACTTAGAAACTAAGTTACTTCATGCTATTAATGGCTATGAGTTATGAAGTGGGAAGGAATTGTCATATTCAATTCCTATAAACAGGTTCGATATCTCTTGTTCTACATGAACAATGACTAATTTTTTTTCTCTTCCCCTAGAAAATCAGTTTGCTTGATGGTTGTTCTTTTTGATCTCCACCACTTGACTAAGATATCTTAAGGTGTGGTTGGTGAATTCTTCCCTTTATAGTTGGATATCCTAGCACCATCTTTGGCATATTTTTCTTCCTTAGATAAAGTAAAAGTTGGATCATAATGTTGAGTGTGGTTAAAAATAAAAGTCCTCTTCAAGTTTATTTTTCTTCTCAATAGTGATGTTAGGAATTTTTCCCTAGGCACAAATATAGCTGGATCTGATTATAGTTTTCTAAAATATATGTACGGGGATGAACTAATACATCCTTGTGAATGTATTGCTAATATAATAGCACTATAGTTACCCTTTTGATAAAGTAAGGAGTGCTATATTTTTAATTTCTTTTGGGTCTTAGTATGTGAAATCCCTAATGGATACCTCAATAGAATAGCATTTATTACAGTGGTGCCGCCATACATGGAAAAGATTTTCTTTTGCTAGATGCAAGCTTAAGCTTGACCCACATCCATGGCTTGGGTCAATATTAAATTGCCTGCAAGACAAGTTGGCAAATGTGTGCCTAAGAGCTTATGACACAAAAAAACATGGAGAGGGAAGGTTAATATTTCTACTCAAATAGAATCACTCCTTACAATCATGGAACTAGAACTCAAGCTATAAAAGGAAAACAGAGGTTTTAAAGCTTTACCATATTTAAGGATTTGATATAATGCTAAAACATGAAAAACCAAAATAAATAACTAAATAATTTGTAAAAATATCAGAAATGCAAAAAAAAAATAAAAAATAAATCACAAATCACAATAGTCTTTTTGGCCATGCCACCACAACTTCATTGAACACTTGTCATTATTCGTTTGCATAGTTTGAAAATACCATCACTTTGGTGTCTTTGGTGATGTTGCTTAGCTGTCTTCTAACATTTTGCATCATTTTTGAGAATAGAGGATGAAACTGAAACATAAATGAGTAGTGGATGCTCTTAACTTAATACTCTCCTTTGAGTTACTACATTATATGTCATATATTATGTTTCAAATGTTGGATTCTAGCCTTTCATTTCTTAAACTTTCCTTATACTCGTTAGTTCCTTATCTTTATTACTTATGGGTCATCTTGATCTCTAGGCATATGCCATGTATTAGATTGCTGTAACCACCCATCTTCTTGTTGTACCAACTTAAATAACTCCTTTGATGCACACTTCTTTCTTCACGTCCACCAAGAGCTCAAAATGCTTCCTTTTAGTGAGAAATATGCTCTTTTGTCTTTTGTCTAGACTTTTTCCACCAACATCTAGAAGAATAACTTCTATGGCTATCATTCATATCGTAAAACTTAATAGCTAGTTATTTATTGCTAATCATTTTTCTTATCCTTTGTTCCATCTTTTGTTAATCTTTAAAATTTAGCTTGAGACCTACAATGATGTATTCTTGGTTTAATATATCTTAAAATAAAACTCATTATATAACAACATGACATCTTCTATTCAAAACCATATCAATTAAAAAATAGTCTTCTAATACTCCAAAATTTGAGTTATCCTTTAACTCTTTGAAAATGTAGTCATGATTTGCAGCAGAACACAAGCAACCTTTTTTGAATTTTCAACATTCTAAATTATCTCAAGATATACTTTAAAAGTTTTTTTTTTGATTTAAGATAGTTTTAATTAAAAATAGTAAAGTACAAGACAAAACACAAATAGTACAGAACCCCCAAAAGGAACACTGCAACGGTTAATAAATCTTTAGGGCTCAAGTTTAGGCATATAGATATGACATAGGGCTCCATGCCAAGGATTCATGTCCCAATGGTACTGCCTGGTATTGTACCATTCTAGGAAGACAATGGTACCCGTGACAGGTAGAGGACACCTAATCTCTCTTGAATTAGTAAACTCTAACCATGGTGGTCTATTTTGTTTGTATTGGTTGCATCGTGACACTTGAGAGTATTGGTAGGGTATAGAAAGACTGGGATGGGCAAGTGCACGATTTTTTTCTGCTCTATTATTGTTGTCAATGACTGATTTAGTCCATTCCAACTGTATTGTTTTGTATAGTTTTGAACCATCCAATAAGCAAATAGGGATGATTCAATTATTCAGATTTAAACTAAGGACTTGTCTAGGTGTGTGTTTAGTCCCACATCAATTGTGCAAGAAGATTTTGGGTACATGTACAGGGCCAAGGAATCCAAATAACACTGTGTCTAATCTTTTTGGGTGAGGTTCTAGATCATTACAAATGGTATCAGGGTGGAACCGGCCCACGGCTCCTATGTGACTTGCAGATGCTGCAATAGGGCTATTTTGGGGCTGCCACAGGTCAATCAATAGTGTTTGTAATTGAATTTGATTGGATTTGGGCCCTTAGCAGGCAAGGATGCTAGGATTCAAATGGGGCGAGCATACGAGGATCCATGTTTGCATGGTCTGCTGAATCGACCGGTACTGATCGGTTCAGCCAGTACCATACCGGTACCGACAGGCACTGGTATGGTATGGTTATTGAAATAGGTTTCGTTCCAATCTAGATCGGAACCGATCGGTTTATGGTTTGTACCGGTGCGAACCGGCTCGCTTCGCATCGGTACATACCCGTACGGTGTGAACCAAGCCGTTCGCACCGGTATGGGGTGTTCTTCATGGGAGATAGCGTGTGGCTTAGCCACACGCTAAGTGCCACGTGCTGGGGCACTTTCGGTACGGTACCGGTTTGGCTCAGTTGGGTACGGTACCGGACTGCACCGGTACGTCGGTACGGTCAGTACGGCGAACCTTGCATGTGTGCGTATGTTTAATGTTACATTGCGTGTGGTAGGGAGATCTAGGGTACATATACATGCTAGGGAACCCAAATAACACCTTATGGCTATAGTTTGTGGTTGAGGTTTTGGGTCATTACATAAACCCTCGCTCCACGCTATGTTGCTGCATATGGCATCCAAAATTAGAATCCAAGCTTATTTCATATTTTTGTCATTGCATGAGTTATCCTAATTAAGCGACCAATTAGTGAGTTCTATAAAAGTAGGATTGGAGAATATTGCATTACTATTGATAACCACTTCAAATGTACAAATTTGGCTTATACAAAATTAGAAAGATAAAAAAAAATCCCATGAGTGATGTGGTAGATAAAAGAAGAAAACTATCGTGAAAGCCCATGATTGATGGTATGAAGGCCAATAGCAAAGTATTAAAATAGAACTGCAATAATATCTCCAAGACTACTTAAGTTGGAGTGTGGAGGTCTTGAATACCCTACTTGAATAGAAGATGCTGAAATTAAGCTGCACCAAAGTCCTTTGTCTGAATTTCTGCTGATTGATGGGATGAAGGAATATAGGTTGTATGGGTGATCCTTTGTTGCAACTTATTTCATACAATGCGGTAATCAATTTTTATATGCTTGGTGCGCTCATAATAAAATGTATTGACAATGATGTGCCAAGTGGCTGCTATGATGGTAAAGCATTATTTGGCTGCAAAATAGGGGCTTATAAATCCTTAACAAGTAAAATGACAACCAAGTTACAACAAGTGGTAGCCATTGCTCGGTATTTTGCTTTAGTAGAAGACCATGAAATGTTGATTGCTTCTTAAACTTCCAAGATATAGGAGAAACTCCTAGTATGATATGATACTCTGTAGTAATTGATCGACAGGTCTTCTAACAAGCTGCTTAATCAGAATCTCAAAATGCTTGCAGTTGGAGTTACTAGAAGAGAAGAAAATGCCTTGTATTGGTGAAGACTTCAATTGATGTGAAACTTTATGGGCAACAGCAAATGTGGTTATCTTAGCTTGTCCATGAATTGACTTAAGATTTGGATTGGATAAGCAATATCATATTTGGTGGTCATTATATAGATTAGTTGACCTATAAACTAATGATATCATAATTGATTAGAAAGTAATTGGCTTTGGACTTAAGTACTTGACAACTTGAGATTCTGCTCCATATGAAAGGAACTAGGCTGATCACCAAGCAAGCCACTATCCTTTAAGGACTTGCTGGTTTATGGGAAGAGGAGGGGGAAAAGTGTGGTCAAGGGGAAAATGACAAAGTGACTTATGTTTTGTTATAGATATTAAAGGAGAGAGATGGGAAAGTTTTCCTCCCATGGGAATTAGTTTCCCACTTCCCATGGAAAATAGAAACCCATGTGGGATATAGGAAACCCACTTTCCCATGGGCTAGGTAAAATTCTTTTTTTCTTCAGAAATACCCTTAATCCTAGTGCTTATATCCTTTTTTTTTTCTTGTAGTCAATTTGTTAAGGGCATAAAAGGTATTTTACACAACTTTCCGCTCAACCAAACATAAGTCACTTCGGAAAGTATGCTTTCTTGCCATTTTTCCATGGCCAATCAAACATACCAAAACTATTTTCCCAGTTATAATATACCCAAGCATTAGCTTTCAAGGAAACAGTGAGATAAAATTCTGTAAAATTCTTCCTGTGAACCAAGCGAGTTCTAATATATTTAGTGCGTGCTATCATAAGAAGATCCCATCAGAAGAGTGTGCTATCTCTAACTGAAGTGTATATATATATATATATATATATATATATATATATATATATATATATATATATATATATATATATATATATATATATATGCATGTATGTATGGATGCATGCATGTATGCATATATGCATGTATGTATGGATGCATGCATGTATATTAATTGGTCTAGGTCTTCAATTTGAAGCAGCCATGAAGAAAAAATTTTAACTGATTAATGGCATACGGGTCATTGCCAATCAGGATCACATCATCAAGATAGACAAGTATAGTTATCAAGGAATTTCTATGATGGCAAATGAAAAAAGAATAATTGGACTTTGATTGAACATATGGAGCATCATGAAAGCAATGAAAAAATTTAGAAAACCATTGGTTTGAAGCTTCTTTTAACTCACTTGATGTTTTGCAGATGGGGAACATGAGTCTCCTCGTGTCATGCAAAGCTAGGTGGGATAAGCATATAGAATTCCTCGTGTAGATATGATGATTTGCAAACAACAAACATGAGTCCCCCTGTCATGCAAAGCAAGAAGATTTGAATATAAACTTCCTCATGCAAATCCCCATGAAGAAAAGTATTGTTTAAATCTAGCCTATGCCAATGCCAAAAATTGGAGTCACGAGCTTTGAATTATGCGGAATTATCAACATATCAACGGTTGTGAAGTTCTCACTATAGTCTTGTCTCTCTCATTGACTACAGCCTTTGCCACAAACCATGTTTGTAGCATTAGTTGGTCCATCAAATTTGTCTCCTGTATGCCCATTTACACCCAGTTATTTGCTTTCAATGTGGAATGGTCGTGAGAGTCCAGCTCATGGTCTGCTGAACCGACCGGTACCGGTCGGTTCCTGCCGCGTGGGCCTCTTAATGCCACAGAGTGGCATTTAAAGCCACTCTGTGGCATTTGTTTTTTTTTTTTGAAAAACGTGCGCGGACGCGCGAGCGGAGAACGCGCGCCCGCGCGCGATTCCCCGCGTAGGAACCGCGCCCGCGCGCGATTCCCCGCAGGGAAACGCGCCCGAGCGCGGTTCTCCACGTGGGGCACCGTGTCCACGCGGGCTACCAGCCTGCGTGGGCGCGTTTCCCCGCGTAGGAAACGCGCCTGCGCGCGATTCCCAGCAGGGAATCGCGCCCGAGCGCGGTTCCCCGCGCGGGGCACCGTGCCCACGCGGGCTGGCAGCCCGCGTGGGGGCATTAAATGCCACTCTGTGGCATTTGAAGCGTCCGCGCGCGTCCCAGACACGCGCGGACGCGTTTCGTTTTTTTTTTTTTTCAATTTCCGCGCGCGCGTGGCCGCGCGCGCGGCTCCGGTTCGGTACCGGTTCCAAGCCGGTACCGAACCGGAACCGTACCGGTGCCGGTGCTCACCGGTACGCCGGTACAATCGGTCCTGCGAACCTTGGTCCAGCTATTACTTTCTTCATATGTCTGATTTTTTTTTTTGGTTGGTCATAGATTTTGGGACCTAGGATCATTGGCTGCCTAGGAAAAAGGGTGGAACATGCTTACAGATAGGCATATGAACAATCATGAGATTGGATTGAGAGAGTTGGAAAATATGTGCAATTAAAATCATTAATCCCTTAGGAAGGGCAATTAATGAGATTCTCTTATGAAGCATCTTGAACCAAGATCAGGCGCTAAAATAACTTCTGATTGTAATGGTCATCTCATGGTAATAGCAAGGTTGATGCATCTTCTTAAATAAGTAGGGTTTCATCCAAGATTTCAGATCATGGTTTGCTGTTCCATCCTGTACCATCCAGTGTGGAGCGTATCGTACCATACCGAAAGAAAATCGATACAAAACTTAACTTTAACTTAGTACAAGCCCTGTACCACCCGTACCGAGGCGTACTGCCCGTATACCAACCTATACCGAGGTTTTTCGAGGTGAGTACTGGTCCGTACTGAGGCATACAGACTGTATCGAGGCGTACTGAGATAAAAATTGAGAAAAATAGCTGGAGAGCTATTTCGGTACAAGAATACATCGTACTGTACCTTACCAATAAAGTACTGATACGATACTTGCTACCGAAATTGCAGACCTTGTTTCGGATACTGCTGGTACGGGCTATGCAAATAGTACCATACCGGTCCGGGATCCTTTTGGATCGGTACATAGTGTGGTGCTATGGGATGCAGTCCCTTATTGTGTTGGTGACTAGAACTATACTATTTCTACTAAAAATCGGTACAACATCTAGTACCAGTATTTGAAACCTTGGTCCTTTTTCAATTGAAGTAGCTAATTGGAATGATAGCATAGATCTTGATCCCGAGCCATGACCTTAGAACTAGGATTTGGTAGAACAACCATTGAAGGGCTTCTTTATGAGAACACAATGTGATTATGGTCTCACGATAAACCATATCTCATGAAACAAAGGTGCTCAAGAACTATGTAAGCTTTCTTACCATATAAGGAAAATGCATCTCTTGGCATGAGGATAAAACTTAAAACAACCATTTTAAAGTATACTTGAATAGCAGATAGGTATGTTGGGCTCTTACTAATTTGGTAGGCAGCAGTTAGGATAGTCTCCCTCCGAGTATTTTTATTCGCAATAACTCCATCCTATTGTGGTCTATCCATGCAACTAGTTTGATGAAACACCCTCCATTCCTGATGAAATGAAGTTGTGTCAAATTTCTGTCAATGCTTGCTTAGCTTTTTGACTAAATTGGGTTTCTGCAAGAATAAAGAAATCCTGTAACAATTTTCGAGCATTAGATTTATAATGAATTAGATAGACCCTTGTGCAACATGAGAAATTGTCAAGAATACTAGGGAAGCAATGACATTCATTAAATGAAGATGTTTTACAAGTCCCCCATATATTGGCATGTATCAAATGGAAGGGCCTATACTAGAAATAAATTAAAAGGAAATGAATATGAGAATTTTATTTTGTCAAGGGAATAACATCACAATAAGAAATAGAAGAAATATTCATTCCAACTTGTGACTTAGATAAGGCTTGTAAAGGTGCCTAAGATGGATGCTTATAAAGTCTCATTGCTGATAAAGAGATTTCCTTACTCTAATTAAACAATTAATTTGGTTAGTTTGCTAGATAATATCAAATTGAAACCAAATCAAGAAACTACAAAGGCATCTTTTAGAAAAAGGAAGGAGAAAGAGCGACAATGGCGATCTGATTCCAATTCGACAATTTGAAGGTGGACTTCTTGAGAAGTTACTGGAATTAAGACAATCAAAAGATACTACCATGTGATCTACTGCACTAATGCCTAAAATCCAAACTAAGAAATTTGGTAGAGGCAACTAAACAAAGAGATATATCTGATAGGCGAGTAGTTGAGTGAGAAGTACCTGCTTAGTGGACCATGTGCAGTAAAGAATTAGAATTTAATCGAGCAAATGACAACACTATTTGGGCATAAAAGGAAAAGAATTCTGAGATGACATTGGAGATGGTTTTTCTGAGCTTTGACTTGCAACTAGATTCGTGAAGGAAGAAGTAGAAGAATCACTCTTGTGCAAGTGTTGTCCTGAAGGATAACCATGCAAATTGTAACATTTATCAATCATGTAGCCCACCTAATGACTGTTGTCAAACATAGGATGATAGCGTCAATTACCTTAAGACTAAATTTTTCTTAGGGATTTTTTTTACATTTATCACAATCATGAACTTGAGTTGGTGGATTGGCTGAGCAGCTAGGCAACGAACTCCCTTGATTGAAGATTAAAATCGGAGATCTCTCATTGTTCTTCTTGAAAGACCTATCATAAAGCTTTGTTCATTGGTGGTATTGGATCTATGAGAAATACCTGACTTTCCATAGCAGAATATGTCCTTAACCCCATTAAAAATTGCATAGTTTGCCTCACCTATTGATATGCATGAATGGTTTTCATAATCCCATAAGAACAAGTAAGTTGGGCTGATTTGCACTAAGCTCGTCTCATAGAATTATCAAATTTGCAAAATATTTTGCATCATTATGTTGCTCTAGATGTAGCCCACCTCTTTCAAGTTCTTTACAAATTGAGTTGATGATCCTAGATATGACTATATTGTTGCATCTGACCCACTAAATGTTTTGGGATAAAACCATTTGTGAAGCCAAGTTTATTCTTGGCACTTGATGCCCTTAACATAGCATGACACTAAGATGGATAAGTGTCTCCAAACAAAAGGCCAAGAGATGGGAATATTCTCTAATTTATGCAAATGCTGAAGAAAATATGGAGTAGAGAAATCATCATACTTCCCACTAGTGTTGTTTGAAGGAACTATAGAGTTGTTAGAGCTTGCCATTATTGTGACGAGGGTGAGTGTATTTGTGATCTGGTTGTGGATAGGATCAGTAATGAAATGACCACGAAAAGGAACTAGATAGTGCAGTGTTTGGAATGTAGGAATCACCAAGTAAAATGATGTTGATTAAGTGACAGTGGTTTAAAAAAATGTGGAAAGAACATTTAGGAGTGAATGTTAAAGACTCATCTCATGAAGTAGGAAAACATAATGTATTACTATAATTACAAGTTTTTAAATATTGTGGGATAGGGCTTCTTTTTATGGAACGGGATGTCCCCGATCTCGACAATTACGATGGTGGATGTCTCGACCTATCGCGGTCCATTTCCTGACTCGTCCTGTCCCAACACTCCAGATGGTGCCTTGTCTCGGCACTGAAGATGGTGAGATGCCTTGTATCCAATTGGTATTCAAAACCTTGCTATAATATTTAATATTTCCAAAAAGCTTTTTGATCAATGGGAGAAGTTACGATGCATGATGATCTCCACCAACCTTTTCTTTTTTTCATAGTTGCCACCCTCTAACGAATATTAATACTGTTCATACTATCAAGGATTCGAGTCCCGACGGGATGTCCCATGGGACACTAGGACGGGGTATCATCCCGAGTGTTGGGATAGGACCATCCTGCTATTGTCCTAGCGTCTCGATTGGTATGTCTTGGGACATCCCCTATCCCATGTGTCAGGATGGGGCAGAATAGCGGCACGTCTCGTTCCACAGGAAAACTAGGACAACCGCATCCCACAGGATTTTAAAACTTGCATACTACATCAATCATCCTGAAATCCTTTTGGATCTTAGATTAGTTGCACATCCAACTTGACCTTTGGTCCTTATTGTGTAGTCAAAAAAGTTCAGAGAAACGATATCTTTAGAAAATACTCTTCATGTTGACTGTAATCTTGAGCACAAGAGTTTTATTTTGTATTTTCTTGGATAGCTAGACAACATTTTAGGTAACTTGGATGTTCTTTTCTTTTTCCTGTTGTGGATGGATATGCTGGAAATGCCACCATGCCACTGTCCAGGTTGAACTGGTAACCTCTCCCCAAGGAAGAGGGATGCCAAAGTGCTAAGAGCTGTTGACAACTTGAATTGTCTGATGTACATAATATTTCCTTCTTTGATTTCTCATTGTTTCTTAACAAATCTAGCATACATCAATGTTGCTGCCCATCATAATTATAACTGATATAATTTGTCAAATGCATATCAAATCATTTCTAGCAGTCGTTTGGTTTTGCATCTTACTAAAATGGATTGATGTGAAATCTGAAACGCATGGGTTTTATGGAAAATGCATGTTTGGTTGCTTATCATGAAACTTGTCTTTGCAAAATCCAACAGATCGTGAACCGGAAAAATGAGTTTTATGATAAACAGGTCTCCCCTTATTTTTCTATAACCTGTCTTATAGAAAATCAAGTTTTGAGTATCTGTTCTAAGCAAGGTACACTGTACAGACCTAAATCGGGTGGTATAGGGTGTACCATACCGTATCGGTTCGGTATTGGTACTTGGTATGGGTAGCATACCGACTCGGTATGTCTGTCGGTATGCCAAAAAAAATTTGTATCGTACCATACCGACACTGTGCTAGTGTGGCACAAATACATGATCCTATATTGAGATGGCAAACCTTGATTCCAACAAATGTCACAGATAACTAAACAATCTCTTAGCATCTTGTTGTAGCCCATATATGGAGCTAAGCCATGTGTGAGGGTCTATCATCTTGGCAACAAGATTTAGAAATGTAAAATTAAGAAAATTTAAAGATCATAAATGATGCATTGGTAATCTCAGGGGAGAGAATGCTCAAATTGTTCAAAACTCATCCTTTATAGTGGCAAAGTAAGAAATTTCCCTTTCCTTTTGAAGTCAAAACAAAATTGGGGAAAAACCTATACATGATAAATCTGAAATATTTTTAAAATTCAATTGAATGATAGGCACTACCTGCAACAAGGATGCTTATTCCTGACTGGATGTGTGATGCATGTATCTTGCATAACATGTGAATCTTCTAATGACTTGCACATCGATGGATACTTTGAAAGGATGCAGTTTTTTTTACATAAGACAGATGTATCAACATATGAATCTTTCAAGTCCATTGTTGAAAATTGCTACACAAGGTTTGCTATATCGATCGGTACCGTACCATACCGGATGTACCGTACCGGTACTGAACCGGCATGCAGTCTCGTACCGTATCGAGTGACACCTCGTCATTTTGTACCATACTGCATACTGATATTATGATAGAATAGTACTAGTACTGGGTCCGATACCGAGATGGCGAACGCTACTGCTATATCTTTGTTCACGGAAGTTATATTTGTTTTGATTCAAGGGTGACAATGCTTCACATAACCGTCACAGGTAGTGATGGCTATTTTTTCGAAATAAGTTTGTACCTTTATTGAAACTCGATCTTGCAAATTATGTTTGAATATTCAAAAGGAATTTAATACTCCTAACAGGCTCATGTGGTATTGTTTTCATTTTTAACTTGTCAAAAGGCTCCCTTTTCTCAGGTCAACTGATTTTGTCCCTTCCCAGTCATTTGTCATTTGGTTTTTATTTTTCTTGGATTATAACCTCTTTTCTGTTTCCACTACCAGAGTGGTCGCACGAAGTTGGCTCTCGCAAATTATAATTTAGCATAGTTATGTTGCTTGTCTCATCATTGGAAAAGTTGGTGTTACTTGGACACATGGCACAGGAATCTGAGACATGAATGAAACCTCACTTTGGGGGATAATTCTATATCTTTTAGATGTATTCTTTTATATACAATCTATACATATGATGAATGGCTTCATAAATTGATAGAATCTTTGCTAGATGTTATGTTAGACTTGACCACTTGCATGCGAAAGTGCTAAAAGTTGTATAAGTGTGTGAAACATCAGGAAACCTGAAATGAGTAACCGCTTTTACCAAAAAAAAAAAAAAAAAAATGCAGTGTGTACATAACAAATCCAGAGCACTGAAGAACATTCCAATGTTGTTGTACTTATGTGGCTAATCTTTTTCTTTCTCAAGGTGGTCCAATTCATGATAGCCAGACCAACATTGTGTTATCAATGTTATGAAGAATTCACGCAGTCGTGAGCTGGAAAAAGCTTTTGCTTTGTTGTTGCAGCTCTTGCATCATTTGTTAGTTTCTCCAACTGGCCTTGTGTCCAGCCCTTAATCTGCTTGCATTTATACTACTATGACATTTATTTTCTATGAACAATTGAAATAGTTAAGATTTTATGATATTTGACTGAATTCTACTCCATGCTGGGGGTGGTGGACACTAAGTTGTTTACTTAAATGCCATAAAAAACTATAATCTATGCACACATACAGAGAGATGGTAAGCATAAATTAATCTCTGTTTTCTATTTCTGGGTTAAATTTTAACAGTTTGAATGGCCTTTCAGCCTCTTCTGTGGCAAAAAACGACAACTCTGCCATACATGGTGTAGCCTGGTTTGGAATGTCAGGCATGGCGAGCTTGCTCTTGTTCTGGTGGTCAGTCGTTGCATAGGAAGTGCTTGGTATCAGCCTCCTAGTCTAGGGAAAAAAGAGAGAGATCTGAATACAAATTTCGGTAGGTTGTCAGTGCTTCTAGTCTCGATCTTTTTATTTGTGTCTAACTTTGTGGGGTGTTTATCCATTGTGTTGCTAGAGATCCTGTACTTAATAAACTCTTTCATCGTGTTTTGAAGTATTATCAATAAATATCTGTTCTTAGTATCGTGTTCTTTAGCTGAATAAATATTAGTTTTTGTTACATGAAGGCTTGTAAGTTCCCATTCTTATCTCTTCTTGCAAACATTCGCTACAGATTTAATTTTATTCAATGAACTACTTAGCAGGCTCCTCTTACCACTCCCTATCCCATGGTCCCTATTCTTAAATTCACACCTATCTATCTTGCCCTCACCTAATAGTTCAGGTGGTATATGGTGGCAATGTGGGGGTGCCACCTCTGGGGTTTGAGCAGATCCTTCTTGCCACTCATTATCCATTGTCTGTTGGATCTTATCTTTTGATTGTGGTTAGACCTGCATTTCTTGCCTCCTTCCATGCAGCTAAGCTCACTCCATGCACTTTCCCAATGCTCATACGATACACCGAGGGGGGGGGGGGGGGGGGTGGTCTCTGTTATTTGAACGAAACCCTGTTGCCACTCATGAGAATTTGACACATTCCAGGTTTGAAGCTGGAACCTCTCTCCCCAGTGCATGCTCTGTATAGGTACAACCAATAAGAAAAGCTAAGTCCATCTCCATGGTGGCTGATAAAACTTTAATAGATGTTGGATGCTAAATTTAATTGGCCTGAGCATGATGTTTGCTTTGGTAGATTCGCTTGCAATACACCCAGGTGGTTCCAGTGCATGTGCTATTGCACTGGTGGAGTTTAGATTAGTTATAAACTTCTTTGGAATGTGATTCCTCAGAGTTGTCATGGCTTGTGATCCAAGTATCTATTCACAGAAACCATTCCTTTGATTCGAAGATAGTGAATCAAAAACATGGTTTTCTAAACCTGCAGATGTTGGCAGAGATGAAAACCTTGATCAGAAATTTCTTGTTTACCAGTCTATTTACTGCATTGTTCAAGATAAGTTTGGTCTAGTATCCTCTCTGTATCGTGCTGAAATGCTGGCTCAATTCATCAAGGGTCCAAATCTGCGAATACTCTGTATCTGCTGCCCTAATTCTTAGAAACATACAAATAAAAGTTTGGGCTTTCTGCTCATATATCATCAACACATTTGTGATATCAATAGTAACATCTTGCTAGAGCCAAAAAAATTGCCTGCTAATCGAGCACTGTGTTGAGAATGTCAAGATGGCTTGTGTGGATCATCTTTAGCCAGGGATGTTGATGATTTCTGGCAAGATGGCTGTATGTATGGTAAATTAAATGCCACTGTGTACCCATGTATGATCCAGGTGCAGTAGGTCTGATTCCCCTCAAGAAAAAAGTGAACACCGCGTTCCCGGGATCCTTGCAGCAGACTGTGGAACCCTATTCTTCAACATTTTTGACATCCTCTGCAGACAATTCTTAATCAGAATGGAATGATTTGGTCGTTTTTGCTGTTTCAGTGTTAAATTTAAATACAACATATTACATCTACCTCAGTATGATAGCATCTAGTGCTCACACCAAAAACTTTTGATAAAGAAGTAGCTGGAGTAAAGAGAATTAGAATGTTGCTAATACTAGGCTAATTAATCAATTTTGATATGGAATGCAGATCCATGTGGAGAATTTTCCTATCTCTCTGGCCGGTGGAAACTCTTTTTCCTATTCTGGCTCTTACTAAGCAATAAGCATTTCTCATGTACCTGTGTTATGTTATGTTGCTCTTGGCGACCTTCTCGGCTTATTCTGAATACAATTTTCTCCGTTATTTCTGCTGCATGACTATCATGCTGCACCGATATTATTGTTGCTTAAAGTGTATCATGACTATCATGACTAACACGACTACTAGCAATCGATCAGGTTTAGGTCAGTTCTGTTACAGTGTTATTGGAACTTTAAAGTCATATGGGCAGGACTTCAATTTTTCATCTACTTTTCGAGCTTATAATAGCGGACATGAAATACTCAGGTTCCATGATGGGTACCTAGTACTGATTGGACACTCGTTAGCTTTGGGTATTGATCCTACAACCACTTCTGATAGGGAGCCCTGCTCCCAAACTATTTCTGCTTTGCTTTCTTCACTTGTAGTGAGAGGGTGTTCATACTGGTGCAGATCAACAAATAGTTCAGTATTCCTTTCCGAGCGCATCTCCCTGTTTCCCACCCGTTTCGCATTGCAAACAACGGAGTACAAAGAGAAGAGTGTTCGTGTTGTGCTCGTTCGAGTGGGCGATTGCATCCAAATTTGTGGGCAATCCGGGATGGCTGAGAGTGAACAAGGCGGCGGGGAGCTCAGCCGCCGGTGGGAGTTGGGGACCGCCGGTATGGGGTGAGGAGAAGGAAGGCCGGATGAAGTTGGGGGGATGGGCTACGCACCGGACCTCAGAGAAGGAGATGGAGAATCTCCAACAGCATTTCATGGCGGTTCTCAAACTGTCGGAGGAGCAGATCGACGCCTCGAGAAAAGCCTGGGAAAATCGGGTGGTGGTCATCCGGAGTCTTGGCCGCCAGGTTCCGGTGGAATGGGTGGGCCAAGACATGGTGCTCCGAAGGCAAACCAAGCACGAGTTGGAGGTTGTGCCACTTACCAAGGATCATTTGGCCCTCCGCTTTAAGACAAAGGCCGACCGGGACATCGCTCTCACCGGTGGTCCCTAGGTGGTGGTGGGGCAGTTGCTAGCCGTAGAGTCATGGGCTCTCGTCTTCGTTCTAGGGCCGCACATGGTGAAGACGGTGGTGGTCTAGATTCGAATGCGGAAGCTCCAGGTGGAGTACTCGGCGAGTGAGAACATTCTGTAAATCGCCATGGTTGCCGGTCGGCCGTTGGCTGTCGACGGCATCACGGAGTAGCAGAGGATGATGGGATTTGCGAGAATCAAGGTGGCCATCAACGCCACCGCCCCGCTGCTGCTCGGAGTCCAGATTAAGGGTAACTCCAAGGTTTTGTAGTAGCCCTTCGTATATGAAAATGTGCCCAATTTCTGCTACGACTGTGGGCAAATCGGACATGCTGAAGCGACCTACCAGTTCCCGACAGAGGGGGACGTGCAGGATTGGACGAGGTCCCCTGCTTCCATGGTGGTTGAGATGGGTGGAGACTTGGGAGGTCATGGTGAGTCGGATTCGACCTTCGACGAGATAGCCTGGTGACCTATCTTCATCCCTTGGTTGACGGCGGTGAAGATTCGACTGTCGCGAGCTCTGAAGGGGTTGCCACAGTCGAGA
The DNA here is from genome assembly GCF_009389715.1 of Phoenix dactylifera. Taxonomy (NCBI): domain Eukaryota; kingdom Viridiplantae; phylum Streptophyta; class Magnoliopsida; order Arecales; family Arecaceae; genus Phoenix; species Phoenix dactylifera. Next base: position 1,240,921 of record NW_024067679.1, on the reverse strand, counting down.
AAGACGGCCGAGTCAACCCTAGAGTCGTAGTCCTCAAGGCCACAGTCCCCCCCTAACCGACCAAGTTCTTTTGGTTCGTCGTCAGGCTCGGACGGGTGGTAGAAGGCAACAAAGGTGATGCGGCGGCGATCTTCCCTGAAGGACCGCCAGGCCGATGAGGGTGCCAACTTAGGATCTGGGTCTGGGGTGACTTAGGGAAAAAAAGAAATTCTCTCTTAATGCGATGAGTCTCAAAATCTATTATACATTGCGCTATTATATAACTAAAACAAAGTTTTCATTACACAGCAAACCTAACTTGCATTAATTGTTCTGTCTTCATGGAAAACTATTACATGGAAAACCATCTTATTCTTTTCTTTGAAAAAATAAGATGGCGAAAATTTTGTACCAACTATGGTGTAATCTACAACCATATATGAATATGTGGTCTAGGGTGTTAGATGCTATAAATCTACAAACGTCACACATTCAATCGAGCTCATATCGGATGGGGGGGTCCAGGAGCAGTTGGAGTGTCTTGTCCATTCACTGGAGTGTTCATTCTTTCCTTCCATGCTGCAACAGTGGACTTCATATGCCATCCCTCTTAACTAATACGATAAAGTCATGGGCAGGGGAGATGAAGGGCTTCAGCTTAAAATATACACTTCGATATACAGCAACTCAACTGTTTGAGGATGACGAAATAGGTGATGGAATGGTTGAGTAAGAGTGCAATAAGGGAGGGGATCTGCGTGAGAAAAGAAACAAGCCAAGTTGGAAGCTTAGGAGAATAAGAGCTCTTATGTGCTGGCACATCATCAACCATCACCATCACACTAGAACAATAATACACACGGTCAGGTCATTGCAGTTGCCGGGCTCCTTTCAGAGGGAGGCTTGTGGAAGGAGAGAGACCAAAGGTTGTGTTTTTAAATATAGAGTTTGGTGGGTGGGTGGGATGGCTCCGGAGTCCTTAAGGCATCGCCGGAGCTGCGCGTGAGAAATGGGGAGGCAGCCGTGCTGCGACAAGCTCGGAGTGAAGAAGGGACCGTGGACGGCGGAGGAGGACAAGAAGCTCATCAGCTTCATACTTACCAATGGCCATTGCTGCTGGCGAGCCGTGCCGAAGCTGGCAGGCCTGCTGAGGTGCGGCAAGAGCTGCAGGCTCCGGTGGACCAACTACCTGCGGCCCGACCTCAAGCGAGGGCTGCTCACCGAGGCGGAGGAGCAGCTGGTCATCGATCTCCATGCTCGCTTGGGGAATAGGTCATCTTCTCTTCTCTTCATTCACCTCAATTGAGCATGCACGCACGGAGGCACAGCCATGCACCCTGCGCCTATCTTTCCGCTTAATTTCCCCTTCACCTTGCATGCATTTATATGACCATGACGTAGAGATGATAACCATAGTCACCAATTTGGACTCACAAATTAAGTGAAGGAAAACAGATTGTATATTAGAATTGCTTTACAAACTATACGAAAAAGAATACTATTATTATTTGGTTAAATGCGATGTAGAGGACGAGAGAACATGATATTAGGTTAGATCACCATAATCTGCCATATATGTATTTTTTATTTATTTTGAGAAATAATCTGCCATCTATAAGGTGAAGGAATTTATTATCTCATGGTGTAGAGTATCCATCATGGTAGGTGCTCCTTTCTATCTCAAGGTGACCTAATCCACAGTTCTAGATGAGAACTCGTACAAACAATATTCATGCCATAACTCTTAACTCTTCTCTGTGGGCCCTCTCTCTCTCTCTCTCTCTCTCTCTCTCTCTCTCTCTCTCTCTCTATATATATATATATATATATATATATATATATATATATATATATAGTCTGGATGACATGATAGTTCTTAGCATGGGCTTGATGCTAAAAATTTAGTGAAAATTTTTGATGTGCCAATTTAGACACAAGGATCAACACTATACACGTGGATCAACCCTTCGTCTTTTTTTTTTGGGTCAAAAACCCTTCGACGTCTTCAGTGCTTGACAATGGAAGGAAACGCAAAACATAAGTATTGTGGATGTTAGGTCACATCGGTGTAGAAGTAACTAGGTATTAAAATTTCCATTTTATTTAACAAAATTTGGGTGAAGTGGTTGACAGGTCACATATGGACGACCACAAACTTATCCATGTTTCAAACCTCCGTACGGTCATGATGCTGAAATATCCATATGACTAGGCTTGAAGAAGAAAAAACAAAAATTATGAATAATTTGCATGGCCAGCGTATAAAAATAGGGTTATTCCTTAGAAATCTTTCTAAAGTGTATTAGTCCTCAGTATAGCCTAAACCTTGTTTTGTTTTGGTGGGTTACTTAGAAATTTTTCTTGGTATATTATCATGGTTTTCCATGTTTTCCCCGACTTTTCCCCCCGTATATTATTTCATGATACCTTTTAAGGCCAATACTTCCTCGGAAAGTAATCCAAAAATTTAATTTTAAGGCCAAATATTGGCTACTGCCTTTTCACAATTTTTCATTTATTCTATTCTTCTTCCAATTTCTCAAGAGGCAATTATACGTGTCGCATGACGGTTCAATCTCGTTCACTTAGATAATTACATATGAAATGTTTTCATATCTTGTTCTGGCCAAGGCTTCTGATTCAAGAAGAGCCCATATAATTGAGCAGGGATGACTTCGCATGTATCAATTAGATGTTAAAGTTGTGATCCTGTTGGCTGCATCGATACACCAATTTGAAGCACTAGTTATAAGAATTTAGAAATTAGCTAACATCTCCTTTCTACTACCATGAGGCTTATTAGCCGCTAGTTCTCTCTCCTGAATGCTCACCAGCTACTTTTGACCTAATTAATTGGTTGGTGAAGGTGGTCCAAGATAGCTGCAAAGTTGCCTGGAAGAACAGATAACGAAATAAAGAATCACTGGAACACTCACATTAAGAAAAAGCTTCTGAAGATGGGAATCGATCCAGTCACACACGAGCCAATCGACAGGCAACCAAGCCTGCAGAAAAGCTCGCAATCCACTGCAGCAACTGAATCGAAATCAGATGACCTCCAGTTACAGTCACAAGGATGCGAAGGCCAAAACCACTCTTCTGAGAACTCGAGCCCACCGGAGGAGAGCTCGAACACTAGCAGCAACGACCCGGTGGTTGGCAGCCTGTGGGAGGAGGATATACCTCTCATAGATGAATCATGGATGTTTCCATGCAATGAAGACGACTACAGCAGCGTCGTCGGGCCATTACCATGGGAAGGGAGCAGTGAGTGGCTGTTGGATTATCAAGATTTTGGAATAGGAGATATGGGATTGGGGAGCTCGGCTATAGAAAATTAGCTGGGCTTTTAGACAAACAAAGCAAACGATCTTGGAGTCGCTACTGTGATATGAGCGAAGCAACAAATTGTAGATAATTGTAGATAATGAAATAATGATTTGGCTAGGGAAGGAACGCCGGATCCCTCAATTCTAGTTGATGGGAAGTGGGATCCAAGTAGAAGGCTAGTTACCCTTACATACTGGTACTTGCTTCCCAGTCCAAATGCATGTATTATGGAGTAAGGGAAGTGTTTGTCCATAAGACTTGAAGTATGGTTGTGGAAATTATTATACAAGGTAAATGTGTATGTTGTATATATGCATACTAGCATCGACGTCTATATGTGAAGGCAATTGATGTTATAATGATTTAAGCAATGAACAGTTATGATTAGATATATGTCATACTCGATCCAATTGCACAAGCTAGGCACGAGGTAGATGGCCGTATGTCCATAGAATTTTATCCCTAATGGATATACAAGGCTTGTCTTTCACAAATATTTCACATATAAAAATTCAGGCAGTTACTATAACACTAAATTTAGCAAAATAATTTAAATTATTCTAATAGTCTCATGAAATAAAGAAAACCTTACAAGTCTCTTTTCAGTTCATTTATTCAAGCAAGATACATAGGAAATTGACTAAACTCTAATTTTATCTCCACTCAGCCAAAGGATCCCATTCAAATTATTCCTCCGCATCTTAAAAAAAAATATCAAAGAAGATGAGTGAGATAAAGTCTAGTAAATCACCTTTTACCTCTAGTTGGACCAAGCATATTCTTATTATAGTATAAAATTTTTGAACTATGATTAAAACTTCTTGTCAACACAAAATAAAATTTTTATAAAGGTATGCACGCCGACAAAATTTTCAACCTATTTAATATGTCAAATCAAAAAATATTTACGACAACAGCCACGACCAGCCTCATGATAAGCTCCGAAAGAGACTAGCTCCTTAAGATAAAATATGCTCTCAATCAGCATGTGCCAGTTATCAGCCTTGATTGGCTAGGCCCGAAAAGATAGTAGCTTCAAGTCACACGAAAAAGCATGCAAACTATAGTATGCACCAATGATCAGTCTGCCTAGCAGGCCTGAAAGGAAATTAGCTCCTGGATCACATGTGGCAATGATCAACCTTGTTAGCTAGGCTCCAACCATAGTAAGTTCTAAAGAGCGATCTGCATAATATCCATAATCAAGTAACCTAGCCAATCCAAAAGTTATGGTTTTTGCAAAAAATAATTGATCAGCCATGTTATATAGTATGGTCATGTTAAAACAAATCAACACACATTTCAATGTATATAATTCAGTGTCATGCTCAAGTAAGGCATTTTATGCTTGATTTATAATTTAAAATTTATTTTCATACATGAATCTACAATAATCATTCTGAACGTAAATATAAATATGCATATTAATTTTTAAATTTTCTTTTCAAATAATTTAAACTCTTTATCGACAACATATTTTCATAAATTATTTCTACACAAATCATGAGGCATGCACAATAAAAATTTAGAGGTAAAGGTGCTTACTGCTTGACTCATAGATAAGAAAGCTTTCGAACTGGACTATGCACAACCTAGACAAAAAAAATCAGTGGTTAGGTTTACTCTAAAGCAACTCAGTTATTATTTTAAAATCTTGGGTAACTAGAAGTCTCCAGTTTTGTAGGATCCATTCGAGACTCCACAAGCTAAGATCCATCTAGGATAGGGATTGTGATCCTAAATTTGCCAACTAGTGGCCAAGATCTAGGTGCATGTCCCTTGAGTCCAACCTAGCCCCCAAGAATACTATCTATTTCCTAATCCGAAAATAGATTAGGGCTTATGGTTAGCTTAGGTGTGGGGCTTGTCCCATCGAGTCAGGTACGCTAACAATATCCCTTTGATTTGCAAAAATCATTAGATTGGATTAGGGGAGATAAGAAGAGAAAGGGTCTCAAAGTGATTCATCAAGTCACCATGGGGTTCTAGATGGACCATAGGGACTGTCGATAATCGATGGAACTTGCCAGCAATTGATGGAATCAACTCAATAGAGTGGTGCATGGTGATAGGAAGAAGGGAAAGATGGTGGAGGGTGAGACTGGGTCCTCCACCATGGCAACAAACACCATAGGGAGGTGGAAAAGAGAAAGAAAAGGGGGTGGAATAGATGGTTGCACAGGGTTTCTTCCAATCAGAAAATAGGAGATCTAGTAGGAAAGGATGAAATTAGGATAGCCACTGACTGAGTGGCAAGGTTCGGCCACTACTCTAGCCCCTAAGGTGACCACGACTTTAGGCCCTAAGGCAACGACGATCACTATCAAAATGGCACTTGTCCAATAGGGCAGGAGATTCTTTATCTCAAAATAGGGCACCAAGTCGAGGATCAATTGCTGCTCGTGCAATGGGATCTAGAAAGGATGTAAATCAGCAAGCAGTCCACGGGGATAAGAGACAGATCTAGTGGCGAAGAGAGGAGAGGTGGCAGTCCAGTGAGCTTACTTGCCCAAACAAGGAGGGCGGTGGGATTCTCAAAATGGAGGAGGTGAAGAAGAGGCTAGATTTTGGTAAAAAGAAGGGGAATGATGATTGATCAAGACTAAAGAGGCGATATTAAGATCTAAGAGATGAGGTGGTGGTGGAGAAGATTCGAGAGAGAAAAATAGGGAGAAAAATGAAGAAGAGGGAGAAGAGGGGTCTTGAGTGCTACTGCCCAGCCTCGCTAGTAGTCGCACATGTATTACTAACCCAACCCAAGAGTCTCGCATCTGTTACTAGTGTGGAGAGGCCCTCGGCCTTTCCAACAGCTCTAGCAGGGGTCTCGCTCGGTTGGTAGCTTTAGTTATTAAGAAGCAAGTCTGTTACTTGGTCAACTCAGCTAAATTGATTAAGTTGAGGCCGAGTTAGACAATGGATTGTGTTGGTGAGTTTAGAGAGGGGATGTGTTACAATATATCTTTTATTCTTGAGAGAAGAGTGAGATTGCATACATCTCTTTAGATTTTCTCAAAAAAAAGCATATATTTTCTATGAAGCAACAAAGGCATGCAATCCCCTTCTATTAGAGACACACACACACACACACATAGAGAGAGAGAGAGAGATGACGTTAGTTGTAGTGTGCGTCAAATCAAGTAATATCTAACTCTCCTAATTACATGTGCTCAAATTTATTTCATTTTTATGAGGAACAAAATAATACAACAACACACTTTTCCTACATGATGTCTATAAAATAAGAGAAATATACCGCGAGACAATGAAAAAAGTCTTTTTTGGTCAAGGTGGCAACTAGATTTGTAACTGGGCATCCTATATGGTAATTATATGACAGTTTCCTCTCAATGATAGAATGCAGTTTTGATCCTTGTTAAGAACCAATTTAATTAATGCGCTAAGTTTGTCAAATAGTGCCTACAAATGACATGTTTCATCAATTAATTCTTTATGAGCTTAGTCCCAAAAGAAAATAATAGCCAGTCTTTTTTTTGTTTGTTGAGATTGCAAGCAAGTTGGTTACTTGCCGTAGGTTTTTTCTTTTTTAATATCTCTTTCACTTCATAAGATGCATATATGAATATTCAAATAAAAAGGCGTGTCTAATAATTCAAGTGTATTAAATACTTGTTATATTAGTTATTTCCACGAGGGTTGGCTTTAATGCTTCAAGTCATAACTAGTATAATTTTATTTTTCTGAATGATGTCATAGCCCCATTAAAAATACGTGGATGTTCATCTCAGAAAATAATCCAATTGAAATTCCATATAGATCATCATAATCTGCACCCGCTAGAACATGAATGATATTTTAGTTCTCTTACAACCTCTCTATCATAAATAACATAGAATCAGTCCAACCACCTTTCATAGGTAAAACTTCATTCCAAGTGCATTTAATGCATAAGTGAAAAGGTTATCGCACTATGTAATTCCTTGCTTTTGGTCTTTTATACAGTCTTTGTTGTAGTAAACAATGTCGATTTCAATTTCATTATCACTTTGTCTATTTTGGTGATGTTAATTATATGTTAACTTTGAGCTACTAGAAGCAAGATTATGTCTTCTAAATGAAGCGAGAGTGTACAATTTTGCTAGCTTAAAGACTGTCCTTATAACTATGGCTTATATTTTTGTTTTTTTTTTTTGCTCTTTTGTGGTAGCTACTGGCTACGTGTCTTATGGATCGAGGATATGGATTGGTCACGACCCCTTCTTCACTTACTCTAGAAATGCTTTGTCACTATTAGGTGATCATGAACTAACTTAAAATATGACATAAGAGAGTGAGAGGGTCATACGGGGATTATTAGTGGGTGGCTGAGAACTTATAAGGTTATAAATGAATAATAGTTGTTTCTCAAAAAATAGTAATAGTAATAATATTATTAGTATTATTCCTACTATTACTATTAAGAAAAAAAACCGCAATTGAGCATCATAAGTGGAAGAAAAATCCTTTTGAGGTTCTGATTTAACCAATCAATTCAATAAAGTTGCCCTAAAATGTCCCTCTCTAGTGCACTAGTTTTATAATTCAGTCTGCCTCTTGGGTGGCCCTATGGTCTAAAGTAGACTTTATAGGTGAGGAAAGTATAAACAACGATTGGTCTTGAAATGTATGATAGTTCAATTTTTGGACACGCATGGTTGTTTTGGCTAGTAATCAACATTCTTTGAATATATTATTTGTCATATGAGTTGGTATGGTATAATTCCCAAAAGAATCATGCATCTAAGTTGGTATAATGGTGCACTTATCCAATTTGTTGAAAAGTTATCTAAGAATAATTTACATAACTCTCTCCTTATAGAATTTGGTCCATTTATTTATTTGCTTATTTTTTATTAAATCATGGATCAAAAGTGATTGGATGAATATTCTTTGCCAAAAGACTAGTGTATATTTAAGCAAATATCTAGGTCATATCTACCAATACCAAAAAACAAGATTCCAATAGTAGGATCCACACTATTAAGGAAAAATAGAAGGTCATGATCCAAGCTAATGTAGCTGTACAAATATATAAGATTAGCCCAGTAACATTAAAATCCTTCACCCGGGCCATGTCATTAATTTACAACCGATTTTTCAACAACAACTTCAAAGGCTCCTATTGCTGCTGAATTTGGAACCGAGGCCAGAGTGCAGCTCGGATGACCTTAAGGTCGGTTAGAGGTGAGCTGAGCAAGCTGGCCAAGTTGCAGGAAAGTGAATCCTCTCCGAAGGTGGCCTGTAAAAAATCTACTTGCGAGAGAGTTTCTAGCGTGAGATCTTCGATGCCTAAGTCAGAATAGAGAGGCAACAGTATGGAAGGAAGAAATTTCAGCAGAGCGTTGTTCTCTTTGAATAGTATATTACTTGCATATCTAAGGTCCCCCAAGCTGCCCCTTTATATAGGGGAGCCTATTTTGTCGTTACTTGGGCTGACGTGGCATGCACTGATGGCTAGGTAATGGTCGGCAGTACGGACGCGACATGGGAGTCAATCTACATGGGCGGCGTACAATGCTGGTTGGGTACAGGCTGTGGTGTTGTCATGACTATGAGCTGCCAGAGTTGGGCGCATGCTGTGGTGCTGCCACGACTGCGAGCTGTGGCTTGTTAGAACTGTTAGTCATTGTCGACACGTGCTAATTATTTTTCTCGGCTGATTGGCTCCTCAACTAATTAGCTCTTCGGTCGGGGCCAAAGTCATTCTCCTTGGTTTATGTCCTAGGTGAAAGAGGTCGGTCTGCACCGAGATCGAGGTGTCCAATATTTTTTCCATCACTTACCCACTACTTCTGAGGTTGAATTGCATTCCAGTTCGGAAGACGAAAGTTGAGTCATCACCTCGATCGAGGATAAGATATTGGTCAGGGGCATTAAATGCGTCAATCAATCTTCTCGAAGCGTTGTTGTATCTAGGGTGTCCGAGGTATTAGCATTGTAGGATTTTCTTCGAGAGGTCATCATTGTAGTAACCCTGGTGAATCATCATGTCGTATTTTGAGCTAACACATGGCTTGATTTGTCCAAGTAGCTGAATCGACGCTTCGATCAGGGCCATTTATGTCTCTATATAAGGGTGGCCCCTTCCTTCAGTTTGTGCATCTTGCCTCATTTACTTCTCCACCCGAGTGCTCGAATGTCTAGGCTCCTAGGTGGTGCTCCGGCGAAGTCCCTTCGTCTCTGGCTTTCGTGTTCTCCTCATTCTCTGATTTTCGATGGGTACCCATTTTTTGGCTGCTTGGCCTCCTCCCTTTGTCTTCTTTTTCGCTCCCTAATCTTCTCCTTCATCTTTTTCTTATCTTCTTCTTCATCACCATGAGCGGAGGTGAGGTTAATGCTTCGAAGGAGAGTTGGTCGTCTGACAGCTCTTCTCGAGGTCGGCAGCCATCTCCTTTGGGTGAGGCTAAGTCTAAGGTCTGGTTGGGCTCAGATAATGAGTTATCCATCCTAATCGAGGAGGAATTGGACCTCATCCGAGATCAACATTTCATTCCCCCTGAGTTCAACTTTGGGCCTGCTGGTCCCAATATCCGGGTGACGAGTCTTTTTCTGTCTCAGCTCTTCCTATACGAGGAGACTCAAAGGGCCAGATTGAGACTTACCTATCGACCCCTTCTTTATCAAGCTAATGAGGGCCTATAGCCTCATCTGGACCCAACTGGTCTCGAATTTCTAGTAGGTCCTCGTCGACTTTCTTTCTCTGTCTTCTTTGGGGCATCTATGCCTCGGTTTCCCTCTTTCGAAGATGCTTCACTCTGAAAAGGTATCTTCAAGATAGTAGTTGCAGGTACTTTTCTTCTCGAAAAGACTGCTAACTGATCTGAGGTACTCTCTCCTCCATCCATAGATAGAAAGGAAAGTTTTTCTCTATTTCTTCTGAGCAGCCATGGTGGTTCGAAATCATATGGAGGATGCCATGGAGAGATTTAAATTGGCTCCCGAGGTTGTCTGGCGATGATTAAGGGGCCTCGAAAAAGCTCATGAAATTTCAATCCAAGATTCCTACACTTTAGGAGTTGTTGTCCGAGGAGACGTTAATTAATGTCAGCCTAAGCCCCACGACCCTCAGGGTAATCTTCTCCTAGATTTTCTCTATTTTTTCACCTCGGTGTTATTTACTAGCCTCATATTCAATTTGCAACTCTCACTACCATAAAGATTGACCTCGTGTTGTTCTGTTAGAGGAGAAAGATGAAGAAGATGTCAGCCACAACATTCGGGGGAGAAACCCCCTAAAGGATGAAGTCAAGGGAGGAATCCTCCTCAGCTCTTACTGCCAAAGCTATCGCCAAGGTCATTATCGAGGCCTCGGTCCCTGAGGTCTCCCTCGAGGTGCTCGTATCTCAGATGCAGACCTCGGACCTCGATCCCAAGGTTGAGGTTGTATCGCCGATCAAGTCAGCTCCTCCGAAAGGGCTCATCCTTGCCCAAGCCCTTGCTATTGCAATGCCTCCAAGTTGATCATCCCTAGAGGCTTGCACCTTGGTTGGTCAGATCTGGGCCCATTCGCTCCATCCGAGAAGGGCTGCTTAGCTCCGGTCCACACCTCCGGGACCTACTTACCAAAGTGGTTGGTCGAGGAGTCCGATTCATCTTTGGAGAGCCCCGAGGCAGTGAGGGAGTTGGTTTGAGCCATATAGCTTCGGGCCGACAGGAAAGTCGTGTGTTTCCTTAGCTACGCCGAGTTCTTCAGCGGGGCCTTCACCATGGTCGTTCGAGTAAGTTTCTGACTTATAAATCTTCATTAAGTTACTCACTTCGGCAACTAACCCTCCTTCTTTTTAGCATGCCCTCGAGGTTGGCTACTTTCTTGAGAGGATCATGACATTTTCGAGGCTCAACTCAAAGTTTTGGAAGAGGGTAGAGGGTTTTGAGAAGCAAGCCAAGGAGGTTGAGGAGCGGGCCAATCGGGCAGAGGTGAGGATGAAGGCTGCCAAAGACAACATTGAGTCGACGGAGGCTCATAGCTCAGCCGCATGGGGCCATGTCATAATTAAGCAGAGCCACCTATCTGTGGCCAGGAAGGCCTTGAAAGTCAATGGGCAGAAGGTCATGGAGCTTGCTATGAAGCTAGCTTGGGTAGAGTAGAAACCTAATGAGGCCTAGAAATTCACCAGGTGAGCCAAGAAAAGAGTCGCCGAGGCTCGAAAGCTTGTCGTCCAAGCCGACTAGAAGGCTGCTAAAATGGTCAAGGAATACCGTGCCTCGGCGGAGTTCTGCAAGGAGACCTTGAAGAATGCGACTGATCTCTTTAGGAAGGGCTTCGAAGAATGTCGAGCTCAAGCTCAATGGCTCTTTTCAGGAATGGATTTCTCTGGCCTTGATGACGATGGCGGCGGTGAAGGTGGGGGTGGTGAAGGCAGCGACGATGGTGGAGAAAGCAACGACTGCGATGAGGGCGAGGTCGGTGGCAACCACCTTGGCGGCGGCGAAGGCAAGGAGTGAAGTCCTGCCTTTTTATCTCATTTGTTCTTTCTTCCATTTGCTTGAATAAACCATGTTTGATGTACTTTTATTTATGCTTGGCCTCTATTGCGGTAGTTGTAAAGGTTCACAATTTTAATGAAAGTTAAAATTTTTTAAAGTTCTTGGCTTCAGTTTTTGTCATCGTTGTTTGCCTTTTGTCTGAGTTTAAGTCGTCACCCTAAGCTTCGACTTTTTCCTATAGCTCTTTTTGCTCATCTTCTACCGAGGTCAATGTATGTACTAAAAGATAATGAATGGTAAAGAATTTTCCAAAGTACTTAACTTCAGTCTTTACTTGTGTTGTTCGTTTCTTGATTTAAGTTTGGGTTGTTGAACCAAACCCTTCTCTTTGTGGAGCTTTAGCTTGTCTTAGGCTCCTTGGTCGATCTTCCCAAAGTTCAGCTCTCGAGGAATTTCGCATGAACTCAGCTTAAGGAGATCCCAAGTCGGCCTGGGGTATCTCCTTTCATGTCTAGACTATGGTCCCAAAAAATTTTTGAGTGGGCTCGGTCTTAAGGAGGTCCTAAGTCAGCCTGGGGTGTCTCTTTTAATCTCTAGAATATGGTTCCAGAGGCATCATTGGACTACGGTACCAAGCGAATTCCGAGTGGGCTTGGTCTTGAGGAGGTCCTAGTTCGGCCCAGGGTGTCTCCTTTAATCTCTGGACTATGGTCATAGAGGCATCTTTGGATTATAGTCCTAGGAAAATTCTAGGTAGGCTTGGTCTTTAAGAGGTCCTAGGTTGGCCCGAGGTGTCTCCTTTCATCTCTAGACTATGGTCCCAAAGGCATCCCTAGACTATAGTCCCAGAAATTCTGAGTGGGTTCGGTCTTCAGTAAGTCTCAGGTCGGCCTGAGGTATCTTTATTCATTTCTAGACTATGGTCCCAGAAGCATCTCTAGATCCTAGAGAAATTCTGAGTGGACTCGATGTTGAGGAGGTCCCAGGTCAGCCCGGGGTGTCTCCTTTTATCCCTGGACTATGGTCTCAAAGGCATCCCTAGACTATGGTCCAAGGAGAATTCCGAGTGGGCTCAATCTTGAGAGGTCCCAAGTCAGCCCGAGGTATCTCCTTTCATCTCTGGACTATAGTCCCAGAGACATCCCTGGACTATGGCCCTAGAGGAATTTTGAGTGGGATCGATCTTCAGGAGGTCCTAGGTCAGCCCGAGGTGTCTCTTTTGTCGATCATCTCTGGAGTTTTCGCTATCAATGGGATCCCACGCTAGCTCGATTTAGGAAGGCGGCCTCAGGCATCCCTAGGGTGTCTTCTTTATTAGAGCCCAGGCGTCCCTGAGGTGTTCCAAGTCAAGGACATTTGTCATAATTATCCAATTAAGCATGTAATACATAGACCTTACTGATAAAAGATGCACTGGTTGTCGAAGTTCCACATCCGTGGGATCGGAGGGGCGTCGAGCTGCTCCAGTCCATACGCTCCTGGTCGTACAACTTTGATTACTCAGCTTGGGCCTTCCTAATTTGGGCTTAACTTTTTGAATTCTCCTAGTTGGGATGTTTCAGTCTTTCTCAAGATGAGGTCGCTAGGTCGGAAGGGCTTGCTTTTGACTCTTGAGTTGTAATACTGAGCTGCTTTTCGCTGCTATGTTGCCATGCAGATCTGAGCTTGCTCTCTAGTTTCTTCCAGCAGGATGAGATTGGTTCAGAGCAAATCCGAATTTGTCTAATGAGAGTCCGATCTCCAATGAGATCACTGCCTCCATTTCGAAAGCAAAGTTGAAGGGCATCTTCTCGGTAGGGGCTCGAGACATTATTTGGTATGTGCACAAGATACTATAAAGCTCTTCGTCCCATAGCCCTTTTGCCCAATCTAGTCTCACTTTCAGCCCTTACAGGATTATTAGGTTGGTCACTTCAGCCTCTCTACTGGACTGGGGGTGTGCTACCGAAGTAAACTGGTGGTCGATTACAAGCTCGATGCAGAACTCTTTGAATGAGGCATTGTCGAACTAACACCAATTATCGGTGATGATTAATTGAGAAAGCCCGAACTTGCAGATTATGTTCTACCAGATGAAGTCCAGAGCTTTCGCCTCGGTAATCCCAACTACTAGTTTGGCTTCCGTCTATTTGGTGAAGTAATCCATCGCTACAAAGAGAAACTTGTACTGCTCGATTGCCAGTGGGAATAGTCCGAAAATGTCAATCCTCTACTACAAGAATGGTCAAGGGGCACTGATCGGCGTCAATAGCACCACTGGTCTCTGTTAGATGTTTGTGTGGCGTTGACACTGATCGCACCTCTTCATAAACTTAGCAGCATTCTTTTGTAGGGTCAGCCAGTAGTAACCTAGCCGTAGGATTTTGTAGGCCAGAGACCTGCCCCCCAGATGATTTCCACATATTCTCTCGCGTACCTCCCGGAGTGCATAGTCTGCCTCGATTAAATAGAGGCATTTGAGGAGCGGCAGCAAGAATGACCTCTGGTATAACTTGTAGTTGAGGAAGTAGTGCGAGTCTTGGCGCTTCACCCTGCAGGCTTTAGCCCGATCTGCAAACACTTTTCCGTCCTTCAAAAAATCGACAAGGAGATCCATTCAGCTCGGCTCGATATCGGTGTTTAGCACAACCTTCGGTTGATTAATGCTCGATGTCCTTAGGACTTGGAGGTAGGTGGCTTTAGTTAGCTTGGCAATCTTCGAGGTGGTGAACTTTAAGAACAAGTTGGCCTTGTATTCTCCATCAAATGGATCTGCTGTATGTCAAACCTACAAAAGGCCAAGGTGATATCCATTATCTTTTGTAGGTATTTAATCATTAAAAGCCTTTGATCCTCGAACTCTCCTAGTACTTGGCCGACCACCAGTTGCAAGTCACTTAAGACCTTTAGTTGCTAAACTCCGAGCTTCTTGGAGAGCTTGAGCCTATGATGAGTGCTTTATATTCGGCCTCATTATTTGAGCTCGAGAATTCAAACTGTAGAGCGTACTCCGTGACTATTCTGTTCGAGCTGGTAAGTATAAGCCCAACTCTACTGCCTCCCGGGCCTAATGACCCATCTATGTGTATGATCCACAACTGCTCTGTTGTCTTCATCTTCATGGGGAGCTCGACAAGATCCTCATCAGGAATGGTGCACTCCACCAGGAAGTCTGCCAATACCTGCACCTTGATAGATGGCCGAGGTTGATACTCTATGTCGAACTCTCGAGCTCCGCCGCCTACTTTGCTAGCCGACCTCTATTTTTAGGCTTGTGGAAAAACTATCTCTTTGGTTAGTCGATCAGGACTGGGATCAAATGGACTTGGAAGTATGGCCAGAGCTTTCGAGCTGAGATGAGGGTATAGACCCTCTTCTGCAATTTGGAGTATCTGGTCTTAGCATCGTGCAGAATCTGACTTATGTAGTAGGTCGGTTTTTGGCATCCTCCTTCTTATACTAGAACTGAACTCACACTAGTGGGTACAGGTAGAGCATTTCTCCGACCTGCAGTTTTATGAAGAGAGGCGATGAGTTGAAGTACTCCTTTAGTTGGTCGAAGGCCTACTGACACTTCTCAGTCTATTGAAAGTTTTTCGTTGCTTCAGGGTTTTAAAAAATAAGAAGCAGTGCTCCTCCAATCTAAAGACGAACCTTACTAGCACAATGAACCGACTAGTTAAGCGTTGAACCTCTTTGACTTTCTTGGGGGGCTGCATGTCTTGCAATGCTCGAATTTTCTCCATATTTGTCTCGATGCCATGCTACATCACCATGAACCCTAGAAATTTCTCTGAGGTAACTCCGAAGGTGCACTTCATCGGGTTGAGCTTCATCTAGTGCCTTCTGAAGGTTGCAAAAGTCTCCTCCAGGTCGGCGATATGTTGCTCCGCTGCTCGACTTTTCATGAGCATGATGTCCACATACACCTCCATGTTGCGGCCGATTTGCTCCTTAAAGATCTTATTGACGAGGTGCTAGTAAGTTATCCTTGCATTCTTTAAGCCAAAGGGCATTACTTTGTAGTAGTATAGGCTTTTGTCAGTGAGAAAAACCCTCTTCTCCTTTGTCAGTGAGAAAAACCCTCTTCTCCTTGTTCTCTTCATCAAGTTGAGGTCACATCTATGAACTAATCTATCCTTGAGAGAAGAAAGCTATCTTTTGGAGAGGCTTTGTTCAGGTCGGTGTAGTCGATATAGACTCGTCACTTTCTATTAGCTTTTCTGACCAGCACAACATGGCCAATTAGTCAGGATAGCTAACCTAGTGAACAAAGTCGACCTCTAGAAGCTTGTCAATTTCTTGGTTTATAATTTGCTACTTTCTGCAACGAAGTTCCTTTTCTTCTGTTGCATAGGTCGATGAGTCGGGTACACGAGTTTGTGAGTCATTACCTTGGGGCATACCTAGCATGTCACTAGCCGACAAAGTGAAGATGTCCACATTGGTGTAGAGAAAGTTGATCACTTTAGCTCAGTTTTCTTCACTTAGAACGGAGCCAATCTAGATAATCCGATCGAGCTCATCTTCTTACAAGGGGACCTACGCCAGCTCTTCAGTCGGTTCTTCTCGTTGCACCTTCAACTTGTCCCTTGTCTCTAGCCTCTTAATCGGTAAGGTTTCTACCGACTTTTTCTTTTAAGGGTGGCTATGTAGCACTAGCGAATTACCATCCGGTCACCTTGAATTTCTCCCACTCTGCACCTTGTGGGAAATCGCATGAGCCAGTGGTGGATATATACCAAAGGTCAGAAAGCGTTTAGACTAGGTCGGCCCAAAATTGCATTGTAGGCCGAGGGGACTCAAATTATAAGAAAGTCTAGCCTCAAAGTGTTACTTCAAAGTTCTTGTCCTGCAGTGACTGGTAGATTGATCACCCCTTCTATGAAAACTGAGTCTTTCGAGAAACCGACCAGAGAAGTGTTAACTCTCTGAAGTTGCTCAGCAGGCAGTCTCATTCTTTGAAAAGCATCATAAAATAATATGTTGACCGAGCTTCCATTATCAATAAGTATTCTCTTTAACATCGTATTTTGTGATAATAAAAGAAATAACTACAACGTCATCATGAGGGGTCTGGACTCCCTCAGGGTTGGTGTCAAAGAAAGTGATGACATCTTCCATGCACTGTCTCTTTGGGGTTGCCTCGATCTCTTGAGGAGCTTGCCTACCTAAGGTGCCCAGGACCTCGGCGGGACCACCAAAGATGGTATTGATGACCCTAGCAGTCAGGTGGTTGTCGATCGACTCCGAGGGCGGTAGACCCGAGGTTGAAGCGGGCGCTCCTCGGTCCTGCTGAAAGCGTACATACGGGTCTAGCCTCCCGCATCAGATAAGTGCCTCAATTTCATTTTTAAGCTAGATGCACTCCTCAGTGTCATGGTCGTTGTCCTGGTGGAAGCGGCAATACATTTCTGGTCTCGCTTGGCTGTTAGGGTCCTCATAGGATGCGGAGGGCGGAGATAGCCTTGACCCTCAATCTCCATAAGGATCTAAGTCTTCGGGGTGGAGAGTAGAGTGTACTTTCTAAAGTTCCAAAGAGGGTTTTTGGGTCATTGTGTGCATCTTTCGCACCGAGGTGAAACACTTTTCAGCTCTCTCCGCTCCTCACGGCCCCTCTTGCCTCCTCGAGGTGGTCTCCTGCTAGCAGACTTATGGTGGGAGGCCACGGCCTCCTTTGGATTGGCATAATTCTCTACCCGTGCCAGCATCTCGGTGAAGTCGGTGGGAAGTGCTTTTCTAAAGAGAATAGGAAGCGCGATGACTATAGGCCTCTCTTCATCATCGACATTATGATTGACTGATCTAGATCACAGACCTCCAACATCGCCGTATTGAAGTAGCTGATATAGTCCCTAAGGGACTCTTTCTTCTTCTACTTGATGCCGAGCAGTGCATCCGAGCTACAACGCCTTCTTCGGCTGGAGACGAAGTACGTTGTGAAGAGGCGAGCGAGCTACTTGAAAGAGTGGATAGATTCGAGCCGAAGCCCAAAGAACCAAAATCAAGCTGCCTTGCACGGGGTTGCAGCGAAGGCCTTGCAAAGCACTACATCGATGGTCTGTGCAGCATCATAAGAACCTTGAAGGTCTCAAGATGATCTAGAGGATCAGAGGTGTCATCATATAGTTTTACTTGAGGCATCTTGAACCAAGGTGGGATCGGTTCCGTCATGATATGCTTGGTGAAGGGGGGCTTTGAGGAGAAGTTGAGGTCGTTGTTCGCTTTTAGAATCTGTCCTCCGAGGTTCTGAATCAGTCAGCGCCCGCACTTGTTAAATGAGAAAGTTGAATTGCTCCTTGCCCATAGGCAATGTAGGTTGCTCCTGTGGAGCATGTTTTGGACTTTGTAACGACCCTCGAAAGGTTGGAGCGCAGCATTGCAAACCGTGCGATGTGCCGCAAGCTTCTTTTGACCTCATGCTAGTTATCACTCTCTTCGATTGAAGATGATGTAGATGGGGGGCAGACCCTTTCTCTAATGCCAATCTATTGCTGTCGAATCCAAATCGAGATCGGAGTGCAGCTCAAACGACCCTAAGGTCAGTTGAGACGAGCTGAGCTAGTTAGTTGAGGTGTCGAGCACAGGTCTCCTCTGAGGATGGCCTGCAAGAAGTCCGTTTGCCGGAGAATTTCCGGCGGAGGACCCTTCGATGTCTAAGTTAGAATAGAGAGGCCATAGTTTAGAAGGAAGAAATTTCAACAGAGTGTAGTTCTCTGTGAGGAATGAATATCGTGGAGTACATGTTACCATGTACTTGAGGTCCTCCGAGCTGCCTATTTATATAAAGGAATCCGTTTAGTCGCTACCTGGGCTGACGTGGCGTGCACTGATGGCTAGATAACGGCCGGTTGTACGGCTACAGCTCAAGAGTCAGTCTGCATGGATAGCATGCAATGCTAGTCGGGCACAGACTATGGTGCTACCATGATTGTGGGTTGCTAAAGCTATTGGTTGTTAGGACTGCCAGTCCTTATTGGCACGTGTCAATGGGTTCCTTGGTTAGAGGCAAAGTCATTTACCTCGATTGGTCAGCTCCTCAGCTAGGGCCGAAGTTGTCCGAGGTCGGTTTATGCTGAGGTCATGGAGTGGTCGGTCTTATTCGAGATCAGCTTATGCCAAGGTCATGGAGTGGCCGGTCTTATTCGAGGTCGAGTGTCCAATATTTTTTCCATCAGTAAGAGTTAACACCTGATCATGCTTAGGCTCACAAAAGAGTAGGATGTCATCACAATGGTGTTGACCATTCATTCCTTCAGAGCCACCAGGAGGATCGATGCAATTGATTAAGTTTTGCTACCGAGCCTTGTTAAGGAGTGCTTGTTAAGGAGTGCAGTAAGCAAATTAAAGATAGAATAAACAGCAATGGAGACAAAGGGATCTCCCTGCCTGAGTCCTCTCTCTCCCTGATGGACCATTGATGAGAACAGCTACTCTGGTTGTTGTCAATATTGCTTTTACCCATTCAATCCATTGCAGGGGGAATCCTCTTTTTTTCATTACAAGAAGAATAAATTTTGATCTCAGCTTGTCATAATCCTTCTCAAAGTCAAACTTGTACCTAATTTTTCGATCTTTTTTTTCCATTGCAATGATGATGAATCTCATGTGCACAAAGAAAATTGTAGGTTTGAAGCCTGTTATGAAGCCTGTTTGCACCTTATCAATCAATTTATTCATCATAGATTGTGCTTGGAATTGCTTACAATCATTGCAAATAGAGTGCAAACAATAACGAATAATAGAGCAACTTTATTATATTATGTATAGAGCCATACTTATGTTAACGAAGTACCGAAGAAAAAAAAGAAAAATCCTATCTCCTACTCCTTTAAGTTTCCGCAACATTAAGGACTTCAATTAGGGTAGAGAAAGACGGATCTCTTCTCTTCTCTCTGATCAGATTGCTAAAATGCTGTTAGTAAATGTTCCCACTTTGCCTTTATCAGTTATAAGATTAGCAGTGATTTCTTTCAGAAAACACCTATTATAAGTTCTCTTTCTTCAATAAGATACATGCAATGTTTTCTCTCAAAAAATAAAGGATACATGCAATGAGTGTTTAATTATCTCATAGAGCATATTCACTTTTATAAATAATTCTTTCAACAAATAAATATCTCTATATTTCTTCTCCCAAAAAGAAACATATGTGTTGCTTCATTGCTTTCCATTCTTAATAGACTGCTTGGTAGCGTGACGGCTTGCAAACATCTGTCAACAAAATACAAAATAGGAGGTGGGTGGGGGGAGTCAAATGAGTAAAATACAAACCATAGATAGTCTCATAACCATAACTTGTCATTTCTTAGCATAGGCTAAATCGGAACCAGAAAATTACCGAACTAATAGAAATCGGCGAGCACGCCTCGAAGCAACCTATGATGACATTCAACATGAAACAGATGTGAGAGGGACAGTGAGAAATGTGATGCACACATTGCATCTGGTGCAATTAACATTGGCAGCCATGATTGGGAAGGCAAGAACAATGTGACAAAGGATTATTATACCAAACTTGACTCCCACTTGCAGTTGATTAGTCACCACACCACCATCAAGTTTGGTGAATGCACAAAAAACACAAAGGCAAGGCATATAGAAAAGGAGGTTGGTTGGTCCATCCTTTTCAAAGCATTTGTTTTTTGCCTTTAAGTTAAATGCGGCCCCAGCTAAAGATTTAGATGACTATTAACCAAAGAAATCATAATTAACACACTTCAAAGTAGGAATTTGTTCTTCTTTCCAATCATGTGGAAACAAGATATAGAACTGCAGGAAAGGAAAGGAAAGGAACAGTGCTTCTTGGCTTGACGTCAATGAATGAAGAGAATTTGCTGCTAGCTAGACTCAAATTTGTGGCCAACTAACATATGTATTCTAGTGTCATGATGCTAGCTTAGACCGGGAACTCGACCAACTTATGGGATCTTTTGTGTAACACCTCTTGTTCTACTTAAGCTGAGCATGAAGGCTAGTAGGTGGCTAAGGAATTGTTTGTTTATAAATTGGACCAATCCAGCAATTCACAAGGGAAAGCTCACTAGAGCCAAAAATAGGGCAAAGAACAGAAGATCCTTCCTTATCTATGGAATACATGAGGATTCAAATGCTAATTTGTGTCATAAGCTATCAGCCAGATGTTTGTGGAACAAGGGACAATGATCAAGAAAGAATTGAAATTCTGGGTTCCATTAAGAGCCAAGCCAGAATGTCGGCACAGAGGCAAGGGAACATGCTAAAGCTAAAGCATAAAAGCCAAAAGGAGCAGAGAACTGAAAGTAAAAGCTGGTTCCCAAGTGGATATATAGTTGAATCATTCTCACCATTTTAAGAATGAATCTTTCTCTAGAGAAGGCTTGACAGGAATTTGGAAGGTTATTTCTTGAATAAATCTAGGTATGATGTAATTGTAAGTAAACCTAACCTATATTTTCCTTTGTCTAATCTTAAACAGCTGTCAATCTTAAAGAAGATTCTCATCTTGGTAGAGACCTTGATTTATGTTTGTATTGAGCACCAAAATCTTGGACTTATTATCTCGACTGATACATCCTATATATCTACGAGATATCGGCAAATATAAAATCTATTAAATACAAAATAATGAAGAGATTTCAATAATTAAATACAAAAATTAATATCTTAAGATAGTAATTTATCTTGATTTTAACTAACACTGCAGATATTCTGATCTCAAGAAAATTAATTATTGGCCGATATAAACCTAGATCTCGTTCATCTTGATATTGGCCAGCCACTACTACTAATTTTTTTTTCTCTATCATGGCCATTCTGGATGTGCACCTTAGCTGGCATTGACCACTCTATACCAGGTACAAGTCCTTATTTGTTGAACAGGTTTATTGGGTTTATTTCCTAGGCTGAATGGCCCACAAGAATTGAATGGACATGTATGCATCATATATAGAGTTTATTTTATAACTCTCTTTATTAATATGTTGTCATTGTTGTATCTATTAGATTAATTCTTGTTGATAAAAATAAGAAGAAAACATTTTTTTGGAGTATATAATAATTTTCTGTACAAAATAAGGTGTCTATCTTGAGGGTTACTGATGAATTAGTTAGTGCAAAGTCAATGTAGGTCTGTATCATCTTTGGTTGGGCTGGGCTTGAGGTTAATTCAGCAGATTCTGTCATGACCTTGAGACAGCATGATCAAGATTTAATAGACAATCAAACTAACAATGGCCCCATCCATGACTGGCTCATCAATAACACCTTTTTGTTTTGTCACTGGGGTGTAATTGAACCGAGTTTGATCGAGTTTGCATTTGATCATCATTGGTGTCAAATGAGTTATCAGCCTAAACTCCAAAATCAAGCTCCATTTATTTATCATTAGTTCAAGGTTAATTTCGAATCAAGCTGAACAGGAGGCTATTTGATTAGTCAGATAATCCTAAGTCAAGCTGAAACTAGCCCAAGATTAAATCAATGATATACGAAATACAGGATATATAACTTAAATATTATCAAGGTTTATTGTGCAAAGCTTAATTGAGATGGCTCGATTTTTGGCTCGGCTTGATTTTAATTTCGAGCTTGTTTTGTTTTAGTTATCCCAAGTAGTACTAGGCAGTAAAGCTTGATTCAAGGCTAGCTTGAGGTGAGCCAACCTTAACTTGCCGCGATCCGTTTGATCTAGAACCGATCCTAGTGATTCAGGCAATATTTGCCCAAACTGATGCCCTCTTGCACCACCAAAGGTTTGGTTTAGTATGTATCTATTGGTGTATGCTGGATTCATTATGTCATACCTTCTTTAAGTAATTTCTTTGCAATATCAATGGCACATATATAGTGTATCTTCATTTGGTCAAGTGTATTGTTGTAGGGACCATTTAGCTACTTTTCCCTCAAAATAACCTGTTCAAAACTAAGGCTATATGGGATGACAATCAAGTGAGCACCAATTTTGAAGTCTATAGTAATCTAAAGGTAGCCATCAATGCAAGTAGGCAAAAGATTCTCACTTAGCCTTCATTCACAACCAACAAAGGCATAAGATTGAGTTTTGATTTGGAATTAAATCAATCTACAAGAGAAAGATCTTATCCCATTTTATCTAAAAGCTTAAGGGCATATTTGGGAAAAAAAAAATATTCTAATTTTTGGCAGGTAGATATTGGACTTTTCTACATCCCACATGAGTCTTTTTCTTTTCTATAAAATGTGGAAATCTAATTCTTATTGAAAAATTACTTTTCCATCTCTCTTTTTTAAAAACTCTAATAAAAAAATAAGACTTTTCTTCATTTTTCCATTGAGAACCAAACGAGTTGTTAATATTTAGGACATGTAGTTTCCGTTTGGGTCACTTCACATAAAAATATCATATACCAGTGACTAACAACTAACATCCAATGAACCGGATTAGCATTGACTATCACAACCTCTAACAACCATTTCAGGGCTAGTAATGACATATGGTCTAGGTTTTTGACAAAGATCTAAGTGCTATAACACTGGATATAGCAGCCAGTGGCCAGCATGGCACATGCCGCAATCAAAATTTGAAAACACCAAGAACCTTTGTTTTAATATAGAAAATATTACAAACAAAATTAATGGATGTTCTGCCAACTCATTCTAGGTAACAATATTGGCGTGCCTTGGTGCATCCTGTTGGCACAAACAAGCACAGGCCGGCATTTGAAACCTTGCTTACAGAATTTAGCAATTTTTTTAACCCTTTATATAAAAATAAATTTTTAAGAAGAATTATTAAGGGCTTTACTAATTAAACTAGACGATATTGAAATAATAGTTTCATGACCACATCCAGAACTGTAAGTTGAAACAATGGTCCAATATATTAAGGATCAAGCATCCATAAGTTGCATTTATCAACTAGTTTCTTGAAAATTGACACAATTATGAAATACAATAGGTAAAATATAATTTTGATTTAAAGAGGAGAGAGAGAGACTGGCCACCCACCCACCTGTTTATAATTAGTAAGGAGAAGAAAGAGTGTACATGAGGAGGATTGCTGAGTCTTGACAATGATCTGTCTGCTGTGAGCTTCCAAAGTGGCCTATCAGCAACTCTTGATGGCCTGATAGAGAGGAGAATACGCATCAGTTGATTACATTCATCATTAGCTTAGCTGTCAAATGGGTGAGAAAGGTTAAAATGCCAACTTAAACCATTAGGGTAAAGCACATGGCAATACAGACTGGGGAAGAGATACAGAAAGTGAGTAGGAACCAATCCATGCGACGGACCAAAATCTGATCTGATCACACCATCTCCTAGATCAAATGCATGAAAATATATTTTGACATAGCTTACAACATTGCACTTGAACAATTCTTCAAAACATTTTGATAAAAGATTTTATAACCCACTGAAAGGAATTCTTGGCTTTCAACTTCTAATAGATGCTAAAAATAACCAAATATGCTGAGAAGTATATTCCTATATTCACTCATGGAGCACAATATAAGGGTCTCTAAAGGCCACAGTGAAAAGCAGATCTATCTTAGTCTGACAAATAACAACCTTGTTACTCTTACAACGAGCAGAAAATTTTCTAACAAGGTTCACTGTCTTGGTACCAAATCCTATACCGGTACCATTCTATTACGGTGTCGGTACATAAGGTACGAAGGCCGGTTCAGCATATTAAAGTTGGTACACCTTCTGTACCGTATACTGATTTGGGACCGATAGGATATAGTCGGTACGCACTGGTATTAACCAGTATGGAAAACCTTGATTGTAACTCAGTGCTAGCATTAAACTCAAAGCTACATAACTTATATAGATGTACATGGATATTAAACATGATGAATGCAGTAACTTTCTTTGCCCAAAAGTAGGAAAACTAAGAAGAAAAGAAAGAAGTGAAACAACTTGATTATCCACAGACAGCCAAATTTTATGGAAAAAAGGGGCCAGGTTGCTCAGTGAATCAACAGATCACGTATATTGAACAAGATTCAATTTGAATAGTGCAATCTTGTTAGAGAGCAACTAAACAATATCCAGACAACAGTACAACAGGCTTTCAGGTACAGAACCTTGCTTTATATTTCTCAAGTCACTCTCTTCTCCGACTCTTATGGTGATGCTTGGATCTCTTCTCCTTCCTTTTTGTTTTCCTTGACTTTTTCTCCTCTGATCTCTTCTTCTCTTTGGAATGGTGTTTCTTTGCGATACATGAATCATCAGTCTTAACCTTTATATCAGAATCATCTTTAAGCAGCTCATAAGATCTTAGAACAGAAGGCTTTTCTGGACCAAGAACCCGGCGTTCCCATTCTTCTTTCACCCGCACATCAGGATTCAACAAGGGCTGTCCATCATGATCTAAAGATGTTGATGAGAGATATGGACCAGGTTCATCCATCCTTGAACCTATGGCACCTCTGCCTCGCTTGGCCCTGGCATGCAACACAAAGGAGTTCTTGTCCATGAGGAACATCAGAGAAAGCAATAAAAGCACCCATCCTGTGCTCAACACAAATTACTCGTGAAGTGCAACCACAAAGTGGCACTTTACTCTTAATGAAGCTGAATATATATAAAATCAATAGACTATAAAAACCAAAGGACTGTCTAAAAGGAGATTACAAACATAGTTTACATGTTAAATGACATGCCAGAAAATTGCAATTGCTTTGATGTTCGGCAAGTCCATAGTTAATGCAATATTCAGTCCGATGACAAAATAACGAGATGATCAGCCATTGCTTACCTTGAGTGAAGAAACTCTTCAATTTCAGCATCCCTTAGACCATCATCATCATCAAAGTTGCGATCCTCAGGACCCCGTTTGCTCGATGAAGAAGAAACAGCAGGATCTCTATTGGCTTGTTTGTGCCTTGAACTAGAACTTGATTTTATCAAATTAGTGTGCTGTTTGTCAGCCCTCAATGTGCTTTCATCTTTTGTGCCACTCTTCAGCTTAGCCTCCAACTCCAGTTCCTTTTCTCGAGCACGCCACATTTCACCAACCTCGACAGTTCGATTTGCTGAAGAATAATCAACATTTAAATAATATTAGCCAACTAGTCAGACATAAACATCCAACACACTGGAGAAAAACTAGGACTCTGTAAATGATGAAAAAATTCAACAAGCAAAATTAGATTGATAAGATGCAAAGAATATTGCTTTCAGTAAAGTTTTGGCTATTTCTTAGAGAAGCTGCTAATAAACAAGTGACATATTGACCTTAAACAGAAATTTGAAAATTTGCAGTTTCACCACCAGTGCAGACCACTGTCTACCAGACAACCTTGGGATCGCAGCCACTGGTAAGATGCAAGCAGAAATGATCCTCTGCTGCCTTTGTCCTAACAAGAATATCTATTTTAAGTGACAATGATACAGTTTTCAGACTTTAGCTGCGGAACATTACTTGGTGGCAAAATCACTTGAACAGCGCATCACCTATGTATTTAAATCCTTGTGGCGTGCTGCCCCCGGTCTTTGATTTAAAGTGCCACTTTTTGCAGAAGCTCAGATAAGATGATCAGAAGAAATAAGGTATTATGCTTAGCTTTCACAATACGTAAATAAAGCCAATAGTGGGATGGGCACAAAAAGTGTCATAAGAAATCTCTACGGCTGCAGTGATGCTCTGATATGATGACTAAGTCACAGGACAACCAAAAGAGGTTTATGCATGCCTTTAAGCTGTTAAGGGCCCAAAAAAGGTCTAAGATTGAGAAGGGATCTCTGGAATAGTATCTTGGACTGATTCCATTCGTTGGGATATCGAAATAGGTTATAATCTGAAATTTGCCAGGTTGCTTTTGGACAAAATTACAAAAGAGGGACTGGGTGCACTTACCTGAGTCAATTCACTAAGCAGACACCAAATCTGATCTCCAAAGGCACCAGAAAGTAATTAATGTTAGTCTTGGCACATACGTTACATGGTTGTTTTTTTAAATATAATGTCTAGATAAATCTTTTGTACTGAGGATGGCATCTTGCGATTCTAATCATCTTAAACCTGAAACATGCTCCATATTTTGACCCTAATAACCATCCCAAGGAGTGTAAAAGGCATTCGATTCAATAAGAACAGCAAACTTCAATTTACCAAATACCATTTTCTGATATTCAAGCAGGCGAAATTCGGATTAGATTCAACAATTCTACCTTAGATCTCATCAGCCACCAAAGAAGACTTATCTACTGGTTCTACAGATCTTAGTATCTGATTCACCTGCTTTGAGTTTTATAATGCACATCTGCTGTTATGGCTACCGCCTGACTTTTGAGCCATATACAATAGTCTGACAGCACCTACTATGCATCTTTACCCCGCTTTTAACTTCATACTACTAAGGTTTATTTGAGTGTTTATGAACCATATAGCACCCATTACAATACTCATTTGACGGTTTTGTATTCTGTTTTAGTTAATGGTATCCAATTTAGGTCTTCTTTTCATGTCCATTCTTTAATATCTTAATCATTTCCCTTACATGTTTGTTTAGGTTGTTTCATCTTATTGTTTAAGCCACTTTTTCCAAATGCAGTCCATGTAGCTGCAAATGGACCCACACATGCAGATGTTGTCCCACAATCACAATGTATTGCACGAATGTAATCCCTGTATGCAGCGAAGCACCATAGCAGGTTGTTCATCCCCGGATGCAGTGGTGCCCCATAGCAGGTAGTCAGGCACCCACACAAGGCCTAAGTGGCCTGCATCAGTGGTCCATGCCTCATCTCTCTCTCTCTCTCTCTCTCTCTCTCTCTCTCTCTCTCATTCACTCATATACACACACTCCACTCGCCCCACTTTATTTACTAAGGGGTAGATTTTTTGCTACATTAACCTAATTGAAATTAGAGAATAGTACATACCATTTCTTTCAGTGGAGATATTAAAATAGGCTCCCAAATAAGTGTGCAAATGTATACTCAAGTTTCCTTATTTTTTCTCTTAATGTTCACTTGTTTATTTCTAATTTCTCACTCGTTGTTATCTATTTATGTTTATCAAGTTTATTTTCTAACTTTTATAAATACTAACTGTATATGCACTCACAAACAGCATTTGTGCTATTTGAAAGACCTAGCTGCCAAGCCCACTTTCTAAACACTGGTTCAGGGATTGTTGAGCTGTTATGAAGATTTTTGCTCTGTTATAAATTCAAGCTCTACTTGGAAGTTTTCAAATTTCATAAAAGCCTTTTTAGGATTTGAGGTGCTCGACACTAGGTTACTCTGCCTTTATCACTAGCCTTCACCACCATTGTTACCTTAGTTATTAAATGTTTAGTCAGTCTTTTTTACCCTGCATGGCTATATAAACAATTTACTGGAGCATTTTCCTTGTCATAAGGCCATACTTCCCTAATACACATGGAATAAATAGTATAAAGGGAATGCCCATGAGGATTAAAATTGATTTCCAAAGCAAAGAATAGGAAACAACCAATAAAAACATGAGAGAAAATTGTCAAAAGTGCCTGTGAAACGATAAGATCTTGGTGAAACCAGTGAGAAACAAGTTGGCAATGGATTTACTACAAGTTGCATTAGAAATTTTCCAAGTTTTAGCACCCTGTTGTTTCCTCTGACAGTCTCAACCACCCCCCATTCTAGAAATACTAAACTCAGGCCCCATTTTGCATTGCTTTTAGAGGGCCAAAAAGCCGTTCTTGGAGAGACAGAGACTCTTTTGGGATATCTTTAGGTGTTTGGTAAAAATTTTGAAACATCTTTCTCCTTCCTCCAAAAGCTGAAAAAAAAATCTACTAGGGAAAAGCTCCAATTTGGAGGTTTTGGGCAACAACACTATTGGAGACATGTCGGGAAGCTGCTTTCTTGGGAGGGGAAGACAAAAGCTCACCCAAGAGACCTGAATTTGAGTCCTAACAATGAAATTCTTTAAAAAACTAAATTAAAATATTTTTTATTGCCATAATTGTGATTAGTGATTTTAAGTTTCAACCTTATCTATTATCATGATTTAACATAACAAGCATAAGTGTCATCTAGCAATCAAGATATGCTTAAATTCTTGGTTCACATGCATGTCGACATGTAAGTTCTAAGACATAATGGCATATAGCCACGTTAGCATAAATCTCGAGTAAATCTTTGATGCTCTCCACCTACATGAATTTTGGCATAAATTTCTTATTTGCTAGCTCATATATCATCATTGACCAATTTCCTCAGACTTTGTATACATCATGCAAGAATTTTAGACTAGAGGCCAACAAGATCTCATAGTCACCTTCCTATGTTATTGCATGGATTATACCATCTCCATGTTCTAGTTCTAGATCTAGAACATACTTCTCTTCTTACCTTTACTTCAATCTAATAAGTTATCCAATTTTCAAATTGTATCTAGTTTGCATAGATGTCCTAGAATTTATTCCTTAACCCTTGACACTCATCAATCGACATGGGCTACAAATTTTCCCATTAATTCTAGAACCATTGTTTTATAGCATGCTCTTTCAGAAGACTCACTTGTCATGCATCTTAAGGAGGTAATTTGTTTCTATCTAATTATCCTTCCAGTGCATTTTCACACTAAGATTAAAATGAATGAAGATTCTTATGTATGCCAATGGTGTATAGGTTTTGAACCATCATTCATACTTTCCTGTAAGGTCGTTAAGGTCTTATGTGCTGATCTGAAGCAAGGATACAGATACTACATACAAATACAACATGATATAGATACTTCAATAAAGAAAATATTGGAAAGTAGGATACATGGATGGAATATGGTAATATAAAAACACAACATACTCCATGCTGAATGCAGTAACGTAGACATTCATAAACTTTATCATATCACCATTTAATTTATAGACAACATAACCTAACTCCATACAATAAGACTGACATCATGAAATCTAAAATTAACCACCCATCATTAGAAGGAAGGTCTACATTCAACGAAAGAAAAGAAAGCCCTCGCTTCATCCATGAAGGCATTCGGAAGGTATTCTGGCATACCAGGGAATTCTCAAAGGCCTCCTTATATATTTAAGAAGTCTGATATATAAGATAAATATCTGATACATATCCTAACAAATATCATATAGAGATGCAACATGCAATATTAAATATCCATGCTTTCCACTTCCTCTCATTTTAAAATTTTGTAACCAAAATCTTCCACCTAGGGAGCAGCCACATGCTGT
The DNA here is from genome assembly GCF_009389715.1 of Phoenix dactylifera. Lineage (NCBI taxonomy): Eukaryota > Viridiplantae > Streptophyta > Magnoliopsida > Arecales > Arecaceae > Phoenix > Phoenix dactylifera. The sequence goes on along the minus strand of NW_024067679.1, from coordinate 1,211,045 downwards.
AGAAACTCTTCAAAATCTTGCTCCTGTTTCCCATGATCTTCCACAATCAAAATCTTCCTGTATGAAATTTAGGAACCCCACTTCCGTCTTTTGCATCCAAACCTACTCTCCAACCTACTCTTAGGGTCTGTTTGGATGACTGCACTGAAAATCCAATTGGATTCATGGATCAGGCCGGCACAATCAGCAAAATTATGAGATTACAGACTGGGCTCAGCCTATATTCATAAGTACCCAAGAATAGCTTTGGAGTGGGCTGACTTGAATTAAAGACCAGTAGGCCTTTTTTTTTTCTTCCTAAGAAATTCGAGCCGGCCCACTCCAAAGCTATTCCAAGATACTTATGAATATAAGCCTAACCCAACCTATAATCCCATGATTTTGTTGCTTGTGCTGGCCCAATCCATGAATCAATAGGATTTTCAGCTCAGCCATCCAAATAAACCCTTAGTTTCGAAACTAAGATATAAAGGAGAACATCTCATGAAGTCTACTAATTTTCTTCCCTGAAGATGCCTTGTGTCAATATGCATGATCATAATGCACATTAGCAGAATGGAAAAGTCAAGACAAAATAACTAAGAACATGCTGGGCTTGTTTGGATGTGCTGGTAAGCTATCCCAAGAATATACCTAAGAAGTTAGCATGGGAGAGAGTAAAGATTTTTTCTAATGAAGGAAACTTTAGCCTCTGCAATCCCCAGAAAAGGGGATACTGGAAATCACTTCTAAGAAAACTCCAGTATCCTTCTTTTTTATAAATTCTATGATCCAAAATCTCCTGATGCATCGAGTTTTTTCTGCTATTGTTGCCTAATTCTCCTCTACCTTCACTATCTCTCTCTTAAGATTTGATGGGGGGAGGAACTTATCACTGGAATAGCTTATGGGGGCACCGAAACAGGTCCTTCATCTATTGCAAGGACTATCAACTTTCGCCATTGCATACTCAAATCTATTCCAAGGACTATTTCCTTAAAAATCTATATTCTGGGCTTCAAACAGAAGCATAGGTTATTTGAAAATACATATCTTCCTTGATAAATCTCTGAACATGACATGCACTTTCCGTGTTTCTCAAGACATCACCTTATCTCACTCCTACCCCTCTAGCCCTCCCTTTATTCTTAATTATTAAGAGCCTAACCTTTCTCTATCCTTCTTTTCCCAGTAAAGCATAGCCTTCCCCTAAAACACATGCTTCTTCATTGTGCTATGATTACTCAAGTTTACAATAGCTACTGCAGTGCTGATGTGTCCATGGATATGATATCTATTGGTCTTTTTTCTCAAATTAACAACCTACCATCCATTTAACTCTTCATGATTGCCATCTGCTAAAAAGGCATTTAATAAACTTTCCTAACAATTACAAACAAATAAACTGACTGCGCATTCTCAAAGAAATCTATTTGCACCAAGAGGCATCAATCATACCAAAAAATTCTCAACGTTTCTACAAGGTAAGACATAATGGCTGAAGAAATTACTATTCCATCCTCCAACAAACCAAGAAATAGGATATTGATCCTCTTCAAGCAAATATGATGCAATCAAGGACAATGGACCCTCTAAAGAGGGCCTTACTGCAAACATCTATTGTTCAAAGAAAAGACCACCAAGATCTGGTTGCCCCTTTTATTTGATTCCAAGTGATCTAAATTCCAGCCCATTTAGTTAGCTTCTTTCCTAACTTTCGATCTGATCTTTAGGGGTCCTTTTAGGCTTAATTTTGTTTCTCCAACATCAACAGATTTTAGATTTACTTGGCAGGCCTATTTCGAGGGTGTAATGAACATCTAAAAACACTAGCACAGGGCACCCAATAATGGTTATTTAGTCTCATATTTGTAGCATGATTGGACTCAAATTTGAGAAAACACAAGTGACCAGTAAGCCCTAACTAAAAAACAATAAGAACAAGCTGTTGGTCCCTATAATGGGCGTCCTAAGAGGATTCAGCTAGGGCAGCCAGTTGGTTTAATCCTTGAAATGCCTTCAATTTATTTCTAAATTAGTGTAGAACTTGTGACATGATAAGCCTATTAAAGGGGTCTTATAGCTGACCCTTCTGTAGCCAGACTGAAGTTCAAATGAGAATGTAAGATGACTGTGGTTTATCAACGACATTTTTGTAATTTGTTGTAAAAAATGCCTTTCTTTACTGAGGATTTACATAAGTGAATAAGTAGATCCGTCAGCATATTTATCATCTTTAATGAACTACATATGATCTCAATAAGGTCCATGTGCTAGGTTTAAGTAGTCCAATCAAGGAGTTTAACCAACTGTTTCGTCAGAACTAAGACCAGGCTGTAATCATTTGCAACACTCTACGACCTAGGACATTGATCTCAATGGTAATAGAAAATGGACAGCAGCATATGTTGATAGAAAGTAATTAAACAAGTGAGTGTAATTGAAACATTCAATGAACAAATTACTCACACTTAATTTTTGATGAGTGCTTTCCTTCATCATCAAATGCAACTTATAATAGAATTTAATGAAAACAACGGCTTATTGAAGAAAATAAGCTTAACGAAGAAACAGGACCATTTCAGTAAACAGGAAAGGATCAAATATAATGGGGCAGAGATGGGAGATATTTTCTATATGTTGTGACAACAAAAGCAAACTATGCTTATCTTATCCATGGAATGTTGCAAATATAGATGCTGGCAAATTGGATTTGTTTAACACGGAGAAAGACAATTTCACTGTTTCTAAAAATAAAAATCTAAGAAAAACTGTTAGCTGATATCTTGCTTTCCCTTGCCTCTGCCAGGAGTGGAAAGGCTAAACATAGAGAAAAATGGGGTCCGGTGATTTCTTTTCCCAATCACCTAGTAGTCCTATACCGCTGCCCCATGTATATATCAGCACAAGAAAGAAAGCTAGTTGCAAAGTTTATCAGAGACCGCTTGGTTATCATACAGAGATTGTCTTATTACTCAATATATAATGAGTCTTGATGAATGCACAACCCTTCTAGAGAAAGGAGTTCATGCAATGACAGTAGTGTGATCAGTGTTTCATGTGCATTTTCCGATTTGCCTTTCAGAATGTGAAAACCTCTACCTTCAAGAAGTGAGAACTACTTGAAAAGTGCTGTTGTATTAGTCTGCTGGATAAAAACAAACTAGTAATAGGTTACTCCAGGTTTTTTCATTCTATATGCCTGTTATTATTCATGTACATAGGGAGCGGTCTACAAGCACACGTCTGAAGGTTCAATTAGAAAATTGATGTGTGCCCAACATACAGTCAATAAGTAGGTACAATAAGCTGTCTTGTTTTGTTTCCGTAGAGGATTTGTTATCAATCCTAGTTTGAGCAGAAATTGTCATAAATAAGCTATTTAGAATATGACAGGATCCGATCAAAAGTCTTTCCAGCTGATGGTAAAATTAAGTATTAAGCTCAAGAATCAGGATTGTTTTTAAGAGAGTCCTCTAAAATGTTAATGTGTGAGGGCTGCTGAGATGAAAGAAGTTATAGTAGCATATCTATCAAGAAAATAGAAATTAATTTAACCCTGTGAAAAGCCTTAGTTGCTAACCCTCGTCAAGTCATTTTCTTAATAGAAACGTGTGACTTGCATGAAATTCTAGTTACCTTTCAGAACACTCTAAACCCTTATCATTGAAAAGTTATTTTTTATTCAAAAAGGTGGTAGCGAACCTGTATAAGGTTCGCTGCAACTTTCCATCATATAACTTTGATTTACAGCTAACAGGAACCAGTCTAGATCCAACCTGAGTTGAACAACTCTCTAAAGAACTGAATCAAGAGACAAGAATACACTTTCTCCATATCAAACACGAACTGAAAATTCTAGTCGAGATTTGGCTGAGAGAGAACTACCTTCAGTGGGTCAAATTAAAAGAACTGACTGCATACATAACCTTGTTGCACTCCTAGAACAACAGCAGCAAAAATACAGTAATACAGTAATAATAACAACAACAGCAGCAAAAATACAGTAATACTGTAACAATAATTTCCAAATAAAACTAACCTTGTTGCACTCCTAGAACTGTGGCAGTGAGAAACCGTGAATTTGGACGACTCCTTACATTAGGCTGGTGGAGATAAACTTGAACACCTTCTTTGTCAGCTTGCAAGCGCAATCTCCTTGCCTCTTCCATCAGTAATGCAGCAAGGCGGTTCTCTGTCTCCAGATCCATTGATTGTGTGGTCTGTGATCCACTGAGAGATGACTGAGATTATATTTACAATTCCAATTAGATAATACAAAGGATAAATGTTGCGAGAAAAGTGCAGTTGAAAGTAATAATTCTGTCAAAATGAACAATGATCACCAGTGAAAATTATAGTCAATCTAAGATTTCATTTTCATGATCTTTCTTTTGTCCATTAGAGCATCTTACAAAACATTTCCAATGTCTCTCATTAGGCGCAACATCCACTGATATCGTGACCTATTATGACCATCAATATTGCAATATACTTGCTTTACAAAATGAACCACCCTAGTTACAAGCAAAACCTCAAGACACTACAGGACACATGATATTTTCAAAACTGAAATTCCCGTAGAAACATGTGATGAAAAATTAGTATAAACAGATACATTCTCATTAGATTTGACATTGTATCAGCCATCCAAATATCTAAAGGTGGAATTCAAAAAGGCTGAACGAAATAATACTTATGTTATGGCGTATACAGTATGCTGAAAAATGGAGCTAACATAGAACTGTATTGATTTTGCTGATTCATTATAAAGGATAGGACTTTTGGGGCTTCAAGGTTACCTATCTCGAGATAATCCACGCAAACATGATTTTTTGGGGGGGAGGGAGGCGGACTAACTCAGAACATGAACTCTATCAGATAATTGATTTGTTCATGAACTACTCTGTCATAATCACAACAAGCTATTTGCAATTAATAAATCATATTTCTAACATATCAGATAAATTTTGAAAAGAATTCCAATTCCTTTATGATTTGATTCAGTTTAGAAGCCATTGCCACACCCAAAGAAACAACCGACAGGCATCAATTTTCTTCGAAAGAATCAAAAACAAGAAACTCCATGGAGCACCCCCAACAAATCCAATATTAAAATTAATTCATCCAAAAGAAAGGAACTGAAATCCCTAGAAATCGAAATTCAGAACTGACCTAAAATTCGAGACCAAGAGAAGAGTAACGACGCGCCTCGCCTGCCTCCTCGACTTTCTAGCGATCCCGAACGAAGAGTCGATGAGAGAGAAGAGACGCGGCGGAGATGGTAGGGTCGGCGGAACAACTTCCTTCGAGAGCCCTGGAGGAATAAAAATTCTCTTAATCGATCGGATCCAATGGGTAACCCTCCACAGAACGCCACGTCATCAAATACACGAATCTTAAAGTGAAAACTAGCGTTAACGCAGCCGGTTGTTCCACCTGGTTTCTCCGACGAAGTGCTCAGCGATCGACGCCGGCGTGGAGAGCTCAGGACTCGAACTTACGCTCCGTTTGGGAGTTTGAGGGAGAAGAGGAAGGAATGAAAAATTTTAATGAGGAAGAAAAAGAAAAGAAAGGGATAGAATAAACTTTTTCCTCAGGTTTAGGAGAGAAAAGAAAAGAAACATATTTTTTTAACATTTTTATTAAAATATTTTTATTATAAAAGGAGCATGCTTATGAATAGATATGCAAATAGATAAGCGGATAGAACTAAAAATCCTCTTTATTATTTTCAAGATAGTCAAAATAGGAACATCCATGATGTCTAATAATGTGCAACACATTTTTTGTTGCTGAAAATTGGACCCGGAGGTGACCATGATCCATTTTTTCCCCAACATCTTCCGAATCATATTCAAAATTGAATGATATTACCTAGAAGACTTGCATTGATGGTAAATACAAGGCACATTCATTCACTATTTTCCTAAAATAGAGAAAGAGATCTGCCAATGATCGTATGTGCCTGTATGCAGTCCATCAGCTCGGATAAGCTGCATTTCCAGAACTTTTTATCAATAGCATAAGGTAACATTTGCTTCTTCCCTCTTAACTGCTGCTGTACGGATAAGCGGTTTTTAAAAACTACTCTTTTTACATGAGAAAAAAAGGTCTCCTGAATCAATCACCAATGCTTCAGAAAACTCAATGGAAGAATTAACCTGGTCGATATTGGAGGTATGAGATGATTAAAATTTGGTTCTCTGAACCAAAGAAACAAGGCTGCCTTGGCATGGGAATTGCATCAAATAAATAATGCTAAAGGATCTCTTAAGCTAATGTTGCATCAAATAGTTCCTGGGGACATCAATAGAAGCCAAAGACAACTGCTATGAAAATTTGTGGTATCAACATGACGAAGCAAGTTGCCCTTACAATTGGAACATAGCAGACTTTTATTTCAGCATATTGAAAGAAAAGCAAAGATGAACACCAAGGATCTCCTCTACGCAATTTTCCATCTGAAGATCCCAACAGTTGGTTTCTTGCAGGGTGAAGAACCAGGAATAAATAGGGGAAAAATACGAAATCTGTTTGCTACATGAGTGAGATCAAAATCCAACAATAAGTCAATGTTATGTTTGATGGCTCTTCATATGAGATGGAAAGAATGGAGAAATGAAACCTTGAAGAATTTTATGCAAACATCCAGAACTACTCTGACAGGGGGACAAAAGAATTTTACAGGCACAGCAAGAAAAGGCACAGCAGTCTCACCTCTCTGCCAAGCATTTTTTTCGGAAAAAAAAAAAGAAGAAAAACTCTAGATTACAATACTTTATTTGAACTGGTGGAAAGTTGAACTTGCTTAACCGCCTTGTTAGAGCTAAATTGACAGCTCAGGAATGGAATAGTTTAACAACTATTTGGCTCACGGGAGAGTGGAGTCGGATATCATTTTAAAGATAATAACAGCTCATGATCCCCCTTTATTCCCTATGAATAATAACAGCATCTACTTCAGATTTTCCATTCAAAGTTTAGATCTTTAACTAAAAACAAAAGCCCCGTATCCTATCTGATGAAAAATCCAAAAGAAAGATCAAGATATTTACGGAATCAATTCAATGGAATCGTAAGAAGAAAGGGAGAAGAGATCAAACCTTCCAAGGCGAGACTATGGTAAGCACCGGTAGCTATTCCCACAAATTTCGGCCGCCTATGGGTATATAGAGATGGAGATAGAATTAAAACAAAAGATGCCCTATGATATATTTATCCTATTTTTTTAATTTAAGAATAAAATATATATTATAAAAAATTTATTAAGTTTCAATTACTTTCTCTCCAAATCCTCCCACTTATGGAAGAAAAAAAAAAAAAAAAAAAAAAAAAGGAGAGAATTGGAGCTCAAAATTTTTCCTCCTATTCTCCCCTTTTCTTTTCCTTTTTCAGCGGAAGAAAAGGATCCTTAGGCGACCTGGCCCAAAGAAAGGCCCACCGCAGAGGGGAGAAAAGGTGGGGGACGATGGTGGTCAGGGACAGGGAAGGGACGCTGGTCGGGGTGGGGATAAGGGACCTGGGAAGGGGCTGCGACGAAGCGGGGACGGCGGCGTCGAGGGACGAGGAGGGGTGCCGCAGTGGAAAGGGAGTTGTGCGGAGGGGGAGCAGGCAAAAAGACGGCAGAAAGAAGGGGGCGTACGCTAAGAAGTTGGAGAGGAGGGAACAGATGGAGGGCTAGGAGAAGCTGGACAGTCGCGGGGGAGGACGGGTTGGAAGCGGCAGAGAAGTCATGGGAGACGATGGAGGGGAAGTACTGGTGGCCGGAGTCGCGTTTTGAGCGGCCGATGAGGTGGAAGATGCCGGCGCCGAGGGCAGGAGCGGAAAGAGAGAAGCGACGGCTGAGAGAAGAGAGAAGGGGGAAGGGAGATTTTAGCCAGAAGGGAAGAAGGGAGCACGGAAACGCAGAAGGCAAGTTAAAAAAAGTTTTATATATATATATATATATATATATATATATATATATATATTAAAATAAACCCCAAATACAGCAACTCGTCCGAATTTTTCAAGGAATTGTCGAGTGCTAAAAATTTATCTATAGTAAATCACAAAATTCCCACAAATATTCCTAAATCTAATTTTTCGTTCGAATTTATTAATGGCAAGTGAAAAATAGAATAGACTGTTTTTTAAGGAATCTTCTTGGACATACTTGAGCAAATATTATATAAAAAATCGATGATTTAAAATGGGTTGGGCCTTACCGTAGGACCATTCAAATCGTTAGATTTAGCGTAGGTCCTCTAGCTTATATCAAGTTGAGTGTTGTTAATTTCTGCCGTACGATATCTAAAGCTATACCGATGAAAAATTTTACAAAATAACGTATCTATATTGACTTTTAAACTCTTGTCACAGACACATTGGAAAAGTCATATTGAAAATATCAAAGCAATTAAAAACTAAGCTCCTAAAATGAGAGACGCCTTAGTTCAATTAGCGAAAATTAGTGAATATCCTAAAATAAAGAGTGGAGCTACATGCTTAGCTATATATGAGATTGAAAATTTTGAATTCCTATTGGGCATTAATATTTGGTATGATATATTGTTTGCTGTTAACTCAATTAGTAAAACTTACAATATGAAGACATGCACATTGATGTTGCCATAAATCAATTAAAAGGTCTTCTTTCTTATTTGAAAAGTTATAGGAAAAATGGATTCGTGACTACTTTGATTTTATCTAAAGAAATTGCAAATAAAGTAGAAATAGAACCTACATTCGTGAAAAACGTGTGATCCGTAGAAAAAAAATGGATAAAAATAGTGATGATGAGACCGCAAAATCAGCTGAAGAATCTGTTAGAATTGATTACTTTTTATATATAGCATGGTGAATATTCTAACAATGATGGTCTTAATATGTTTTCAGAGTTAGATTTGGCTTTCCTATTTCTTTTTTTAACAAAATGACCGAATTCTCGGTTCAACAGGTTGTGGCCTTGCATTTTTGGTTTCTTAAAGGAATCGGGTTCATAGAGACATTAGGTGATCTTTCATGCCACATGAGAGTGGCCATAGGGTCGCCAAGCACTACCGGGTGGTGCATCGTCTGTACCTATTTGACCTATCATATCTAATTGGATAGGAATGAGAGAGTCTTCAAGAATAGGAGGTCACCCCTAAGGACTATTGTGGACGGGGCATGCTGTCAGGCTGCTGAGGTCATTGAGGCTCTTATGGTTGCTTCATTAATTTGAGATGGCTAAGGATAACTAAGACCTCCTTTCTACTACTATAGCACTCAGATTTGTCCTTGTTTCTATAGTGCTACCATAGAGGCGTAAGATGCGATAGAGGAGGGCTTCCTAAGCCGGGTGACCTTGCGGGAGTCATCGACCTTATAGAACTGGAGCATGGCCAGCTTGACTTTCCTCTCCAAAGTTGCTGACGTTGTAGAACTAGAACACATGACTAGCTTGACTTTCTGCTCCTACTTTCTCATGGTGGCATCTTTATGCTTTGCGTGCCTTCTTCCATTATTATATTATAAGGATTAGCAATATGAAAGTCATCTTCTCCAAAAGGAAACAAAGCTGAATATTGTATCGCCATGAATGCTAGATGTAGATCATTAATGCAATGCAAACCATTTGACTTGTATTCAATGATAATATCTATTTTAGTATTTGTATTTGAAAGGTGATCAATAATTAGTGCATCAAGCTCTAATGATAGTAGCTATTGTATTGTCTTGCGTTATGCCCTCAATTTACAATAAATCCAATATGAAGATAAACAAAATCATCTTTTTTGAATCGGTCTTTTACTATTCTGAAAAAATTTTCAAGCAGATTATATCTATCAAAAATTTTTAACTGTCCTTCAATAATTGTAGGATCTAACTTATATACCAATACTTCCATCATTTTTTTATTGCTTCAATTCTATTCTAAACCTTATTTTCTATGTCATATATGGAAGGCTAAGCAAAATTTGGGATCAGTCCCAAAATTGAAAGGAGTGATCCAATTCTATGATGGCTCTAAACAATAATTTGAAATATGTATGGGCCAAGTTCTACGTTAATATTGCTATCAATGTTTCTCTCATTAATGTAAATGAATAGATGGAATTATAAGATCTTATAGTATCTCGAAATTTGCTGAATGTTGTTCTCCACCATAATCGGGAGCTTGATTCTCCCTTCTTGATAGCAAATTGAGAATTTAGAAATTCTTGATTGATTAGATTTCTTGAGACATTCTTAATTCCAAAAAATGCTCCACAATTGAAGCATTCATGATATATCTTTCAAAAGCTCCACCATTAGAAAAATTTTCTATATCAAATAGAATAATTACTTTTGCAATCCTTTTGTGTTACTGAGAATATAGTTGTAACTAAACTAAATAAAGTATAGAATTCAAAATAAGCACAAAATAAAAGCTGGTACACATACTTTTGCCAAGTTATGTATAACTATTATTACTTCTTTATACTTTGACATTGTCAACTCTGCCTTCAACTTGTTCTTTTTGATACTCATTGCTGATTCTTTGTTTTTGTTTGTATCAGATTCTAATGTTCCTGATGTATAATGTTCATCAAAATTGAAAATGATTGAATTTGTTCTCATCCTTTTGTTCATTCTCTATCCACTAATGGCGATTTCTAAATAGGAGAATTGTATTCGGTAAACTAAATATTTTCATTTGTAATAGTATGTAAGTTAAAAGCAAAATCTGCCTTATCTGTAAAAGTTAATATTGATGAATAATCAATATTTTCAATAATATTGGTCGGAATTTGAGTTGTAGCATCTACTCCAATAGCAACATGATACATTATTAACTCCATCTTGCTCAACATCTATCATGGAGCATCTCTCACCTTTTGCATTAATGGTTATTGTTTTGCTTGCATTAATTTTTTGCACATTTACTTCTTATTTATTTGTTGAAATTAATAATCATTTGTGAAACTTTTATTTCCCTTGTATTTAGTTAAAGTTTTATAAAATTCTAATTCATCCTCCCTCTTGGTTGCATAGCTGGGCAACAATTATATTAATGTAGTGTTTGTGTCCATTTTATAGAAAAAGGTGAACCAATAAATCTAGAAGAATTTGTCAAGAAAATACCGTGGGAATGCTACATTTTTATATGTGAACCAATAAATCTAACAACAAATAACTCCTCATCTGTGAGCTCTAACTCAACTGTATGTGGCATATTTTAGTTGTATTTCATTGAAGAAAGTCATTTTCTTCTACTGCTTATTACCCAGTATAATCAATTAATCTAACAAAGCTTATAACTATACTATTTTTCTACTTATTTATTTAAATCTTATACACACTACTATTTTTTCTTCTTTATTTTTTAGTAGGTTGAAACAATCAAAAGATGAGTGCTCCAACCAAAATAGAAATAACTGCTCGAGCTCAAAAAAAAAAAAAGGAATTAGAAAGTTCTGCATCAAATCAAAAGGCTCGGGTGTCTCAATATAAGCGCACATATTTCTATGCTACAAGGAAAAGTATCCACCTATTATGTTTTACAATTTTGCATTTCCACTATTGCTAATCTTTTTGTTAGTAAGCTGTTGATAGTAACTTTATCAATAATTATTAAATATATTTCATTTATAATATATTTTTATTTTATTTTTCAAGCTGTTGTTATTTTTCTATTATCATCAAATCCTCTTTGGATTTTCATTATCTTCCCATGCATGCATCATTTGGGTAACATTCTTGTTCGATTTATATCTGAAATTATATATAAAATAATTAGCAGGCCCATCACACTATATACTTGATTTTATTAACGTGCAGACCCATTAAAACTCCCCAATGAGAAATCTAATGTGAATAGTTTTTCCTTCATTTGGGCCATTTTGGTGTAAGGGTATGTGGCAGAGGCTTCTGGTGAAATCCTTCTTAATCCACTATGGTCTTCTTTTGATCCATATGGCTTCTTGTAGAGTTTGTGATGAGGTCGAGAATATTTAGCATGTGTGTAACACCCAACCCATTCTTACTAATAGAGAGCTGGGCCTAGTCCACTTGATTGGCCCAAATGGAAGGATTAACCCATGATCAAAAAAGGAAAAGAAAAAGAAGGATGCATGTGCACTACATGTGTGGTGAGAAAGACAGACTCCCAATAGAAATCTTCTTCCCAATTTCACTGGAGTGAATCCAATGCCAAAATAGATTCCAGCACTTCCCTCCGCTCTATTTAAACCGCCCATCAGCCTCCCTTTGATCCCTACTGGTGATACCAGCCTCCAAATCAGAGTATCTCTGCTGCTTATCCTTTGGTCTCTTCTTAAATGCCGGCCACCACTAGCATGGTAGCCTGAAGCTAGGTAAGAGCCCTGAATCCTTTGATTTATCCTCCTCTCCCTCTTCCTTAAGTCTTTGGATCTTCGATTTGGCAACCTATCATCGAATTTTTGCGAAGAAAGACGATGCCCTGTTTTCCTTATTTTCAAACGTCTAGCCCTCTTTCTTTTTCTAGTTTTTTTCCGCCCTCGGCACTCATCACCAAGGCCTCATCCGATCCCTCATGGTGGCTTGTAGCCATACTGGAGCCCCAACAGCCGGGATGCCATAGATCTTAGGATATGGGACCAAAGCCCCTAGTTTTTGGTAAAGTTTTATTTAGTCTTTTTCACTGTCGGGTATCCGTTGCCGCTAGCCGCCATCTAAGGTGGCCGATTGTGAGTCCTCTGGCCATCAATCCCAACCAACAGCCACCCACAATTCTTCTCTAACTGAGTTAGAGAGAAAAGCTTCATTCTCTCACTTTCTATCTCTTCCCCATTGTTTCTCTCTCTATTATTTTTCTAGGATTTTGTTGGATCCAGAAAAAGGCCCTCCTCAATGACTTTGATCAACCCTGGTGAAGGAAGGTATCTTGACCAATGGTTGCCGGGTAGTGTGCCAAACTCCATCCTAGTTTTTATTTAATACTGCTAGTTTTGGCCATCATTAATTTCTGTTGAACCATCTGTACTCTAGTTCAACCATGATCAGATGAAATCATCTTAATTGAACCGATCCTGATGTTGAACACTCCCGCTTGGCTAGCCCCATAAAGATGTCGGAACTTAAAATTTTTATTCTTAAAATAATCAAGATTAAATTCTCATAAAAATATATTTTTTGGATATTAGGCTTGAGGGAGATTTTCAAAGTTAATTGAATTTGTCAGATAATTCACTTGCAAGATAAGTGATGTTATCCTTTTTCTAGGTTTATCAGGAAATTACAAGATTATTATATTAATAAATTTCAATCATACTATTCGTAAAGCATGAATTCAATGAACAACACGTTATTATTGAATACATTTTATTTTGGAATACTATGATAATACATGATTGAAAGTATTGATCTTCTTATGGATTATATTCTATCGATTTCAATATTATATGATTATCTGTATTTTTATTAATCTGAAATATGAAATATAATTTGTGAAAAAAAATTAATTCGAGATGATTATAAATTTTTAGGTTGACTATGGTAAGGACCCCGCTAATAAGGGTCAATATGTTGGCACTTGATTTGTCCCAAAAGATTTACATTGCAAGAAGATATGCAGCACACCGCATGAGTAGTCCTAAAGGACTTTGCCGTAAGAAGATGCACGGCAAACCACAAGAAGATGCACAGTATTATGACTCTATCACAGGAAAAATATGATCATAGCTCATGGTTGACAAAATGAGCTTAATATTTTCAAAAAATTTGGATTTATGAATAAAACTTAAATTTTGAGAAAAAATTGTTTATTTTGATAATGCTATGTAACTAGATCTGGATTTTGAATTGATGAAATTGGTATACTTATTTTTGTAAATTATTATTTATTTTATTTTCTAATTTATTTAGTTAAAATGTTTATTGCTTACTGGGCTATATATATCTAGCTTATTATTTGATATCTTACTATTTTTATAGATTCGAAGAACTAGCTTGACGGGCAGAATTTGACATCTTTATTTTAGATTAGATTTTTATTAAAGTTTGTTGCTGGTTTCGTAAGACATTCAATTTTGGTTTAGCTATTTAAATGAAAGGATGAACGTTAGTTATTCTACCTTGTGATATCATAATTAGATATTTTGTATGCGTGTGCGGGGTTTGCAATGACCCCCGGCTCTCGATTTAGGATGGGGGCGTGACAATGTGTTGGTTAGATGTTGTGTTGCTACTCAGACTTGAGGGTGCTGTGTCTGTGTCCATGTCAATGAACCTACCTTTCCACTCTGTTGCTGATCTGATCAAGAATCTCAGCCCGTCGCTAAGGCAGCTGTAGCTTACACTGCATGGCTTCTGTAGTCGGCTCGGAATGCACGGGCCTTTCATTGACAGGCAACTCAAGTTCCTCAATCCAATTCATTTCAAGCGGTCAGACTGGCGCGGAGTGTCAGGATTTCAGCAACTCCTAGCTCTGCGGTCTTCCTTTCCTGCTTGGATTCATTGGGCGCCCCCTCCCAAGGACATGCTGAAGCTTAACTTCGATGGGTCGCTAAAAGATGGTATTATAGGAGGAGCAGGCTTCATTAATAGGAATCAAGAGCGTCATGTCCTTTATGCAGACTCAAGAGGATTCGAAGCAACGTCAGCGCCTCCGGTGGAACTCCGGGCGGCATGGGATTCAGCCACTGAACTGCAGGAGGCTGATCCTTGAAGGTGATTCAGCCCCTGTCGTTATTTGGATACCTGCTCGCTTGTAAAAGATGTGCAATGCCTCCCCGCTTCCTACAAAGTTTTCCGGGTCGAGCATGTCTATGGGGAGGCAAATTTCTTAGCAGGTTGCCCTTAGGATTCTGTTCCTGCCACTGAACTGGCGATCTTGGTAGACCGGGATTGTATGGGTTTCTGTTATCAGCATGGATCCTAGGGTCCTCTTCCTGCGTTGTTTCTGCTCTTTTTTTCGGTTCATATATATCGTTGTTTTCTGTTTCCTTCTCTTTTACTCTTCCCAAAAGCAAGAGATCCGTGCCAGTAGAAAATATAAACATAAAAAGCACTATCTTCCTGTTTTTTTATTTTCAAAGATCGAGAAAGATCAAAGAGGAAAAAGGTTAGAAAGGAGGAGAAGACCCAGATCGAGATCTAAGGCCGATCACCGTCCCGGAGGGTCAAGCGGAGCGGTGGAGGTTTCACCTTCCTTTTATTCCGGTACAAGTCACCGGACTCTCAGCCGAACTACTCTCAACGTACTTGATCTAATCATCATGCATGCACTGCACTTTTAATTCGTTGATTTAGAGGGAGATTTGATATAGAAATAAAGATGTTTTAGGTATTTCGAGGTCCCTAAAACGAACGGCAATATATTACTATGTATACCCTCGAAATCGAGTCCTAGTCGGGAGCCAACTTGGAATCCGATTCTCAGCAATAATATTATCCTTTTTCTACGCTTTCTCCCACCCTACCCCACAAATCCTTAGGGCAGGAAGATTAATGGCATTCAAGCACTCAACTTTGGCTACCCTCCTCCTCTTCCTTCTTCTCTCCATGGAAAGTACTGGTAAGTACTAATCTAACTCAACCTACCTTGCAAATATTCTTAGGTGACAGCATATATAATCTAGTTCTGATGAGCGTGTGTTTTCTTGCTTTTACTTTTCATTTTCTTAGGAGCTTTTCGAGTGAATCCAGACGATGATGGTCATTAATTGCCACTACCTTGGCCCATGCATCAACAAGGAGGACTGTCCTAGAATGTGTGTTGCAGTTGACTACTATTCGTCGGCAATATGTGTGCCTGACCCATTCCCTCCGAAACAGCCGGATGCACCACAGGGAACCCGCTGCTGCTGCCTCATTGATTCATCTAGGCTTGAAGTTTTAGGTCAGTGAGGGGTGAGCGCTGCCAACTAGCACAGCGACCTTTTCTTTTGTTTTGTCTTAGTTGTAATAAGACACATGGCCTTAGTCGTATATGGTTCGTAATCTAGTCACCATATATATGATGGTCACCATGCGATCGCCAGTTGTCATAAATTTAAAGTTCATCAACTTAATAAATAATTTTACTAACTTCATTCTCTTGTCTCAAATATATCAGAACTTATCATCTTAGTCAGAATCTATCATACAAATAAATATTACAAATATTGAAATTATAGCTATTATTCTATTGATCCACTACTATTGCATTTTCTAAAATGCTCTCAGAAAACATAAATAGATTCCGAAAAACCGATGGCAGAGCTATTCAACATTTAATCACATTATTAAAATTTTGAGTACTGATATATTATTTATTATTAATTATTATTTAGTAATTCAGTATTATTATTTGTCATTTATTATTTAAGATATGACTATAATTTTGATATGTACGCCGTCAAAACTCATGATTTTAGTTGGATATATTTGCCAGTATTCATACATCAATTTAAACTAAGGCTGCAAATGGGTCGGGTTGACCTGTGACCCAATCCGATTCGACCTACTTAGATCTGAACCGAGCTGTGTTAAAGGATCTATGGGACTGGATCGAGTTCAAAGATTGAACCCATTTCATTTTTTCGGTCGGGTCTGGGTTTACTAAATTTAGACCCGACCTGACCCAACCCAATATCCATTTGATTTTTGGAAGAGTTGTGGGTTTCCAACCCTACGACCCTACCCAACCCGACTCGAATTTGGAAAATCTGTTAGGCCCATATGCTGTAGGGGTCTGTGACCCGTCCGCGCGACTTGTCCATGCACCGCGACCCATCCGTGAATTGTGACCCGCTTGCTCTTAGTCTCAGTTAGGACTCTCTCTTAGTCTCTCCCAAATTGCAAATATGAAAGACTGAAATCCCTCATTCATTCGCTATCGACCATCTCTCTCTCTCTAATTAGGGCTCTCTCTCCCATCAGCAGTCGGCCATCGTGATCGTGACTACTTCTTCCTTTCCCCAGAAGTGACAATTCCTCCCAGACCATTGCCCATCGGCCGTGTGAGAATAACCATGACCATTAATTCTTCCCAAACCCTAGTCATAGTCTCCCATCGCAATCTCTACCTTAGTTCGTGTAGCAAATCGGTCTCTTCGGCGTCGTCCGGTAACTTCAGTGTGTTCGTCCTGACTCTCGAGGTATCCCCCTCCTCTAAAACTCTAGAACTGCATCTTGCCCTACGTCTCCTCCATCCTTCTTCCTCCTTAGATAATGCAATACCATTCCCATGAAAGAAGGACAATACATTATGATGCCTTATATGAAGGACATCATGCTTCTTAATATTATAAGGATTTCTTGGAGAAACCCTTGGAAGAAAGGGATGTTTGAATATCTGTGTGGTTCATCATATGTTCCTGGGTGATAAGGATAGGGGGGATGGAGAGAAGATCTTTAATGTGCTTCAGGTCATATGCTTATGTCGGCATTTCACAACCCTCCCCTCCTACCTCCTCCCTCAACCATCTTGCAAGTTTAGTCTCTTTCCCGCGTCTTTTGGTGAACCTTATTTATTGTGGTAATGAATGGTGATGACCAGACCATCTTTTCTTAGAAAATAAAACGGAACTTGAATTAATATTGTATTATTCATTTATATATTTTGGAACTACAAGTGGTAGTATTGATTACTTTAATGATTATTATGAATGCTAAAGTGTTTGACTGATACATTCACCAGTATTTTGTTTTGGAGGAGGCGATTAGGAAATTCTTTGTTTGGATACTAATCATTGTATTAGTCTGTTATTCCACTACAAAAGAAAGGATATCTTCCGGCATTTTCTTTGGTCCTTACTGACGCTTAAAAGCGTCGGTAGATTTCCGGCCAACGCCCCCCAAAGCGTGGGTAAGACATCGGGCAGGTGCATGGGCGTGGGCTCGGTTTAGGCCGACGCCTCAGGAAAGCATCGTCAATCTATGCCGACGCTTTTAAGCGTCGTTCTTCCGTGAGGTAACCAATGCTTATGAGCGCCGGCGAACTTGGACCGACGCTTCAAACGGTTGGTTTTAATGGGACTAGGCCGACGCTTTTAACCGACGCTTCAAACGGTTGGTTTTAATAGGACTAGGCCGACGCTTGACCGACGCTGTAAAGCATCGTTAAAGGCGTGCGAGATTTCGTGGCACTTGCTATTTCCAACGCTTAAAAGCGTCGTTAAAGGCGTTCAGGTTTCGTTTCACTTGCTATTTCCGACGCTGCAATAGAATTTTTTTTAAAAAAAAATTCGTAAAAGCAATTTTTAATATTCTGTATATATTAAATTCTAACAAAACAAATACACTAAATCACATAGACAATAAAATATAAAAAAAATTCGTAAAAGCAATTTTTAATATTCTGTATACATTAAATTCTAACAAAACAAATACACTAAATCACATAGACAATAAAATACACGCCACAAACAAAAACTTTTCATTCAAAATATTCATATTATCATATTTGATTACATTGTACTTCAAAAATATCCTAAAAACATACATCTCAAATTCCTAAGTACACAATCTACAATGTATTAAGGGTCGACGACATCATCATCTTTACGAGTAGATGAAGTATCAGCAACCTACAAGAAAAAAAATACTTTAGAAACTAAAAATACGAAAGTCATCACGCTCATACGAGAATAAAT